>NC_053163.1:164943557-165153557 GCF_016835505.1 Polypterus senegalus
TATTTTTGAACCAATACATTTCCTGTTCCTGATTTTTATGCCTGCTATTATTATCCAGACACTTGTTTAAAAAAATAAAATAAAATAAAACCTTGTTTTCATTGTGTTTGTCTTTAATCCGGCATTATAGTAGAGTGTTGGCTTCCTAGCCAGTAGTTCTGTGGTGAAATGACATGTATGTTGCCTTCCTTTCCTTCAATGGATGTAGAAAATACATTAGCATAGTATATACATACAGAGGAGTCGGAGTCGGGGAGTCGGAAGATTTAGAAACTGAGGAGTCGGAGCATTTATCTACCGACTTCACAGCCCTGGATTCGTATGACTTCATCGTTTCTCAGTGCTAGGATTGCCCGTCTAAATCTATGGGTAATTTCAAGACCCAACAGGAGCAGAGAGTATGGGGATACAAACTTATGCTTAAATTCAACACTCTACAAAATGGTTTGAATACAGACAAGAGTTTTATGACCAGATATGTGGACTAACATCAGGGGTCTATCTTACAGACAATGCACTTCAAAAATAAAAAACAAACAAACCTTACAGGACTTTCTCTAGTGATGGTTATCTTATCTCTACATTTTATTAGCTCATTGCTCTCTTTTTTCAGGGTTAATTCATCGTATACTGAGGTACCACTGTATATAAAATCCAACATCCATCTGTCTGTCTGGCCGCTTTTCATGACAGAACTACTTAATGTATTTTTCTAGAATTTGCTTGAACAAGTTGATTTTGCGACTTCTCTCATCGTGCTAAGTATTCTATCCAGTCGCGGCACTGATTTATTTGCGCGATTCCAAGAGAGGGGCTGCGGGCCTTCACGAGTAGGGAGCCGGGCAGGGTCCTCCTCACTCACACACACACCAGCCTCTGTTTGAGTCGCCGTACCTCTCACCACGTGTTGGAGTGCACCTTACCTCCAGTTAGCTAGCGATGCCTGAGCCTGTTTGTTCAGCAGACATCATCATCGAGAGATTGTTAAGGAGTAACATTTGACGTTTTTGAGAGAGGCAGAGAGAGAGAGATCAGAGCGTCGTGTGTTTTAGAGGGTACCTGCTCACTGGCAGGGATATCACAGCCATGTGCTCTTCTCCCCACGTGGGGGGGACGCTCTCCCGTCAGAGCTGAACACGATCAGATATTGTAGCAACGTTTGACATCAGAGCGCACCGGCCTTCCTCTTGGCAACTTTTAACATTTTTGAGAAAGAGATCACGGCTACATTCTCACCCTGATAGCAAAACCAAAAATATTGTATATCAAGAGACCCTCGGATACAAAAGTTATCAATAAAAATTCTTCTCAATACAAATAATCACCCATCCATCCATTTTCTAACCCGCTGAATCCGAATACAGGGTCACGGGGGTCTGCTGGAGCCAATCCCAGCCAACACAGGGCACAAGGCAGGAACCAATCCTGGGCAGGGTGCCAACCCACCGCAGGACAAATAATCACTTTTGTTTTTATTGATTTTTAAAGTTTGTCCCGTTTCACTACTACGTGGGCAAAGCCACGGGGGACAGCATGCGTATCTGTGTGTATATATACTTCCTGACATGGATTTGAATCAACCGCCGTGGTGCAACGTCAAGAGACTTCAGAGACTTAACCACAAAGACTTGGAGCTGGAACTGCTGCCGAAGGGGGCTTCTACAAAGTAATTGATTAAGGTTCTGAACACTTGTATGTATGAAAGATTTGCTTTTCATTTTTTAATAAATCTGCAAACCTTGTTGAAAAAATGTTTTCAGTTTGCCAATATGGATTACCAGGCGAGTACTGATGGGCAAAAGAGGGCAAATGTGTCTGTTTAATATTAATTCTATACTATAATAAAGTGTGCAGATGGCGAACGGGTCTGAATAGTTTCCAAATCAACTGTATAACCTGGCGTCCTGTTAGCCGTCGTGATCATGTCTGTCTGTCTGTCTGTCCACCGTCTAGATGTAGAAAGTGAAGAGTCCACTTCGACCCTCAGGTCCTTCTCGTAATATCAATCCTCCATTCTATATTCAAATCTAACATTTTTGACTTCCTATACATAACAACACTTACATTCAATTTCACTTGTCACAAATTTGCCCAAGTCTACGTTCTGTCCAGGTCCGTCTGTAACGATTCGCCCGACGGCAGATGATCTGCCGGTCCCCGTGTTTCGTATCCTCCTCAGATGTGACCAGCTTTGTTTTATATGCTGATCCCGCTCATTTACGCTGCAGCCCCAGTACTTGTTCCTGAGGGATGGCACTTTTAACATCCATGTCTTGATGTTTTTGTCATTTTATGAGATGTCAGCCTCAGCTATGGATTTGAGATTTTGGTTACTTACACACACTAAAGGAGGTCATTGGCATCTAAACCAACCTGTCTAGGTGAGGATAGTTTGGTTTTATAGTGCCCAGAATGGTGCACATCATTTTTTGCTATCCAGTACAGACACGCTGGAAGTGTTGGGACGGAGGGACCGCCAGACACAACAAATTCAAGTCATGAAAATCAGAGGGTTTGACTCACCACTAAATCCCAGTTATTCAGTTCCAGAAGAGCAATTGCCTCTGCGATGTTGTCGATACCAGTACATGCCTACAAGAGACAAAAGAAGAAATCACTTTAAAACGTCACCCATCGCTAAGAGTACACGCAGAGCCGCAAACTCCCAGCATGTCTGCCCTCCCAAGGTCTCTGTGAGCATCTCCCGACACCCCAAGGATGCCAGGTTAACTGGTGACTCGAAATTACACCAGTATAAGTGTGGCCTTCATCTCATCTAAGACAGTGCCTGCCTTTGGTGCAAGGATATGGTAGGCACCCCATAGTGACCTCAGAATGACAAAAAATGTGACCAAAAACAGACAGATGTGCAGTTTGTGTAGACGGTGATAATCCAAACGCAAAGTGCTTGCGGTGGCACACAGATGACCTCAGAAACGTAGTCGGTGATCTTCCCAGTACTGCGTGTAAAGCGTTCAGTTGTGACTTCGTCTGTTTAGTTCCCCGTTGTTGTTATTCTTTAATTAGTGGATGTCCCCAACAAAAGTGACTTACCAGCATTGTTCTTCATGAGCGCGAATTTTATGAGTCACTATATTGTAGGTAGAAGTGTCAGCTTAGTAAATAAAAGTAAATGCGGCATTTAACATACGGCGAGGGCGCAAAACTCAAACTGTATAATCTAAGCAAGAAACCACAAAAAGGACACAAAGAAATAATGAACAGAAAAGGAAGTGCTGAGTGCAGAAACGTTCAAACCAAGTCAAAATGAGCACGAGGGCACGGCTCCTTGGTCAAGTAGGCATCTTCTGTCAATGAAGCCAAAAGAGGAAATTGTCCGGAAAGTGACAAAATGAAAAGCCACTGTCCCCTCTCTACCTGCATGCCTTTGACTTTGTCACGGAGATCAAGTATGGCTTATTCTACAAGAATATTCTAAAATGACCTGTACACTGGACCCCCCCCCTAAAAAATCCAAAATCATTGGGTGTGAGTGATTTTTCAAACTGGCTGTCTTCTTGAATTCATTTCACACTTCCTCTCCCATCGTGCAGTCACTCATTCAGCCCATTTAAATGGAGAAAAGTCGTCACTCTGCTGTTTGGTGTCATGGTGCGTCCTGCACTGACCGTGGACCAGAGAAAGCAAAGGAGAGAGTCACCTGAGGAGATCAGGGAGAAAATGACAGGCAAGCATGTGGAAAGCAGAGGCTAGAAGACCACCATCTCCAAGCAGCTTGATGTTCCTTTGACAAACAGTTACAAATAATATGGAGAAGTTCAAGATCCATGGGACTGTAGCCAACCTCCCTGGACGTGTCCACAAGAGTAATAATTGACCCCAAAATGGGCAGAAGGACAGTGGGAATGACAGACACAAAGCCGAGGAGAACTTCCAAAGAGATAGAAGCTGAACTCCAAGGCCCAGGTCCATAAGTGTCTGATCGCACCATCTGTCACTTTTTAATGGAAGAAGAGCCAGGAGGACTCCATGTTAAAAAAAGACAGGAATTTCGCTTAAATTCATCTTGATAGGCCACAATGCTTCTGGGAGAATGTCCTTTAGTCTGATGACGCAAAACTGGAGCTTTTTGCAAAGTCACATCAGCTTTATGACCATAGATGAAAAAAATGAAGCTTTCAAAAAATGAACATCACAGCTACTGTCAAACATGGGGGAGGCTCGGAGATGTTTTGGGGCTGCTTTGCTGCATGTGACACAGGCTGCCTCGCGTCTCAGCAGGGGACAATGAAAGCTCGAGACCACCAGGACATTCTGGAGCAAAACGCACTGCCCAGTGTCAAAGGCTTTGGTCTCAGTCGCAGGTCGGGATCCTCCTAAAACACCCAGGAACGGCAGAGAACAAAACATTGGACTGTTCTGAAGGGCCTGTCTAGGGGGCCAGATTTGAATCCTGTAGAATATCAATGGAAAGAACTGAACCATGCAGTCTGGAGAAGCCCCCCTTCAAACCTGACCCTGCTGGAGCAGTCAGCTCAGGACGAGTGGGCCACATGACATCTCATGGAGAGCTCCAGGAACCGCTGGTGTGCAGGGATTACAAACTCTAGTGGCTGTGAAGCCCCATCATTGTTGTTAAGGGTCCCATCATTGGTGTCCATGCCATTTTCATTTGTGATCTTACTGGAAATACTCTGTTGAATCAAGACGCTAAAGCAAAACCTGACTTGTTCTCATTCTATTTTCTTATTTATTTTGTCTTTTTTCTCTTTCTTCATCATGTAAAGCACTATGAGCTCCATCAGCGTCTCGGGAACTGCAGGTCTGACATTGTGGTCAGCAGCACAGGAGCGCTGCAGGGGACTGGACTTTCTCTGGTTCTCTTCAGCCAACATACATCGGACTTCAAATACAACTCGGAGTCCTGCCACATGCAAAAGTTCACTGACGACACTGCTATGGTGGGCTACATCAGGAGTGGGCAGGAGGAGGAGTATAGGAACCTAATCAAGGACTTTGTTAAATGGTGCGACTCAAATCACCTACACCTGAACACCAGCAAGACCAAGGAGCTGGTGGTGGATTTTAGGAGGCCCAGGCCCCTCATGGACCCTGTGATCATCAGAGGTGACTGCGCAGAGGGTACAGACCTATAAATACCTGGGAGTGCAGCTGGATGATAAACTGGACTGGACTGCCAATACTGATGCTCTGTGCAAGAGAAGACAGAGCTGACTATACTTCCTTGTTTTATTTTGTTTCAATAGTGTGAGATACACTAAAAAATGCATACAGACATACAACATGCACTTGCAGGTGAACTAAATATTTTCTGTGATGTTTTAATGCAAAGAAAGAAAGAAAGAAAGAAAGAAAGAAAGAAAGAAAGAAAGGTATCGTAGTTGGCAGGATTAGATAGATAGATAGACAGACAGATAGACAGGTAGATAGATAGATAGATAGATAGATAGATAGATAGATAGATGGTGTAGTTGGCAGGATCAGATAGATAGATAGACAGATAGATAGCATAGTTGGCAGGATCAGATAGATAGATAGCGTAGTTGGCAGGATTCATAAATCTGTTATCATCCATTTACTGTGTTACTGGTTATGACTCGAAAGAAATAAAAGGGTCTTTCTGGGACCTTCTACTGGATGGTTCTTTTGGGAAGCAAACATTTTCAAAAAAAGTTATGGGCTTGTTCTGAAGGACCACTTTGGCACCTTTACTTTTAAGAGCGTAGCATGAAAACAAAATACAAACGAATGTATGGAAACACAAAATATACAGAAAAACACATATTATGTATGTCTATAAATGAAAAATACAAATCACTGAAAAAAAATATTTACAAAGGGATAGATAGATAGATAGATAGATAGATAGATAGATAGATAGATAGATAGATAGATAGATAGATAGATAGATAGATAGAAGGATTACATAGAAAGATAGCATAGTTGGCAGGATCAGATAGATAGATAGATGGTGTAGTTGGCAGGATCAGATAGATAGATAGACAGATAAATAGCATAGTTGGCAGGATTCAACAGATAGGGCGAAACAGAATGATATCTATCTCTGTGCAGTTTGCTCCCTTCATTGTGTCTTAATAATGAGAATTAAAAATGAGCAGAGCAGACAACACAGAATCATGAAAGGCTGCAACTACTTTACTGTCAGCCCTGCTAATTAGTGAATAATGGATTAAATAAACAATTACAAGACCTGCAAAATTAGAATGAAAATCAAGAAAACATTTTTGAAAAGAAAGAAAAACAGGTGCGGGACCGAGCAGCTCTGGAGAAGCTTGTTGAAGACATGGGAGAAAATGAATAAACACACACAAAACAGAACAAATGACAAGTTCCAAAATCTCTCAAACTCACATGCCAGGTGAACTGAGCTGTCAATCGAATTGGCTTTCCCTTGTGGAGCTTTTTCTAGCGAGTTCAGTCCCACAGCGATAGAGTGAGCGCAAAGCCAATTCCGTAAACTGGTGGTTTGTTTTCCTGCTCCAGACAGACCTCTGCTTGGCCCCGCACACACACACACACACACACACACACACACACACACACACACACACACGAGGTCAGGTATCCACTTAGCATTATCCTGGCTGTACGGATACGGGAACGAGCCACACAAAGCTGAAGTGTGGATTAGCGCAAGCCACCTTAACTCTGGGTGTTCACACATAGAGGGAATGTGGTAGAGGGAAAGGCGCTGGAGAAATTAAACGTATTAAGTACATAAGAGTAGTGGTGTCAGATATTTGAACTATTGATCAGCTTAAACGTTTAAAGTGCAACTGTTGTCAACTGCAACAGAAATGTGTCATTTGTCACCCGATAGAGGTCCACCAGCGGCTACATGCCTAGCACAGGATCAAAACTCAAAAACAGCCTGACCTGAAATAGTCAAAGTCTAGCCCACATGCTTCAGTTTGAAATCTGTCCTTCTGAACTGTCAAGAGGTCTAGGACCAGCGGTAAAGAACCAGATTATCAAACATATGATCACATCCATGATCAGCAACTTCAAAACAGCACAAAAACAACACTCCGCCTGCTCTGATGAGCGGTCCCTGTTTTCTCAATGACCCCTCGCCTCCCATTCGGGGGTTAACCCCTGGGGTCGGTTGATGTGGCCTGTAAAACTTCAGGTCCTTCTGTTCACTTTTGCTGAAGACAAAGGACACCTTTTGGGGGTGGCTGCCACATTCCCACAGGGGTCAGCAGCAGAGGACGAACATCTCCAATAGCAAGCAGTGTGATGAGTGGGCACCTGCTTCAGTGGTTGGCACAGGTGTGGCTCAGGTTTGAACAAAACCAAGCTAGTGCCAAGCTCGGGTAGTCTCTTTACTTGAAGCAGCTGTCCATACTGGGCACTATGAAGCAGAGATACCCAACACTCACGACACAAAATAACGCACATAGGAACTTCCACGATATTATACGCCAGGTAGAGTGATTAGAGCAGCTGGCGTGGGCGACTGCCACAATCCCAAAGGGGTCAGCAGCTGAAGGGGGACGTCTCCGATAGAAGGCAGCCTGGTACAACTCAAGTCTGAAGATGACTGTTTGGTGTACTTGTGCCAAGCCAGGAAGTATCTTTGCTTGGAGCAGCCATCCACATGGGGTGCTACAAAGCAGACATAACTGCCAGTCACACCAACAGTAAGCAGAGCACAAGTGAACCAAAATAATCAACACGGGAACTGGGTACTGGGATGACAGCAACTGGTGTGAGTGGCTGCCATAGTCCCCCAGGAGTTAGTAGCTGAGGAGGAATGCTCCAATAGCAAGCAGCATGGTGAGCTGGCACCCTCTTTGGTGGTTGGCACAGGTGTGGCTCACGTTTGAAGCAGTGGTCCACATGCAGATAAGGCTGCACATGTGGGGCACAAAAGAACAGATGTGCCTAACACTCACATAAACAAGGTACTTACCAGTAAGTATAGCATACGTGGACCAAAATAACAAACGGAGCAACTTCCAGGATAATATACTCAGGTGTGGGTGCCTGCCATATTCCCACAGGAGTTAGGGGCTGAGGAAAGACGTCTTCCAGAAGTAGCAGCGCAAGATGGCGCTCATATACCTTAAGTCTGAAGACCACCATATGGTCTGCTTATGCCAAGCTAGTAAGTCTCAAAGCTTGAAGCTGCTGTCCCCATGGGGTGCTGTAAGCCAGCTATATAAAGTAAAACCACTGGCACACCAACATAACTTGATCCTCTAAATCTGAAGTACTGGTGGCTTTCATCTAAAGGTCCTTCTAAGCTGGGCATTTTGTAAGGGTCCCCTCCGAGTGCCATTCATTTACCTTTACTTATCCAAGGTGGCTTGCAGTATTTGAGGCACAACTGGTTACGTTTGTCTTGGTTTTCCAACTGGAGCAGTGACAAGTGAAGTGACTTGCTCGTGGTCACACTGTGTCAGTAGGGAGATATCTTTACTGCCAGGCATTCAGTTTGGATGGGGATCTCCTGTAACAGCCGGGGAATTGTAGGCTGCTACTGGGGATAATGATGACTGGTTAGCCTTGCACCATCACCATGGTGTCGAGGGGAACTAAAAAACACCGCATAATCGTGTAACTCGCCACTGCTGTGACGTAAATGTCACACTACCATGGCATCGTGTCTGACACGATATTGGCTGGTTGGGCACGTGAAACCATGAGGAAGTTCTCAACCCCGGGATGGGGGGCCGGTTCGTGTTTATATCGGACAGTCGCCACCGATCTCCATCTTTTTCGCAGGCAAGCTCCTCTTGTCAAGTCTCCTTCCTTCCCGATCCGATTCGGCGTGGCTCCGATTCCAGCTACGCTTCTGACAGACCCGTCAGGAAAGCGGAGGTCGCGCGGCTCTAATCCCGAGAATGCCAGACAGCTGGCCGGGACTCCCTCTGCCTCTCTTTGTGGCTGTCATCGCCGGTCTGCGGGCTCTCCTTTGTGTCGACATGACAAAGGCCGGCCAGCCGGCCGGTCGGCGCTTTTCACTCCCGAGCCCGGAGGCAAACTGAGCTGCTGCTGCTGCTGCAGCGTGGAGAGCCCGAGTCTGGTCACGTCTGTGCCGCTGCAGCGAAACACAATCCCGCTGAACTTTGCTCCGCGTGCCCTCGAATTTCCTTCACCCACCCCGCCAACAGTCCGGCAAGTTACCCACCTGAAAATCAGCCAGAATCATCTCTCTGTCCATGTTGTTCCCGGAGGCCATCGCCGTGCCTGGCAGTCTGTCGAAGGAGAGTGAGCGCTGGAGGGCAGGGAGTCAGAGGTGGGGTGGGAGGGAGGGGGGCACTAGGGTCTCATATAAAAACACGAACGGAAAAAAAGCAACAGAGGGCCCCGGTGCTGCCGGGACGTGCGACTAAACAGTGGAGCTGCCGAAATCTGGCGGCGCTCCACGCCTGCCTACCGATTCCAAACAGCTACCGCCGGCTCCCCTGCCCTTCGCTTGTTTAGCCGACAGAAAAGATAAAAACCTCTCCCACCACACCGTCACTTTCCTATTTCTTTTTTGTCTGTTTTTTTTTAATTAGCGATGTCGCTTCACAGGCAGGTTATTTTTTTCGCTCCGTCGTTTTACGTCATATGCGTGCGACGTCGCGCGGGGTGACGTACAAACTGTCGCGCCGTCTGTCGAACTGTGGGCGGAGCCTTAAAGGTAACAAGCAGCGCGAAGAAGTCGCATTGCTGAGCGGAGGAATCCTGTTATTGTCGCTGAAGCAAAAGAATTTCAGCATCACAGTTTTAATGGTTTACATTTCTGAACTCACATTTAATCATGAGGGAACTTCAAGGTTCTTCTTTTGAATTACTGTAACAAAGATGACTATAGCAGTTTGTACTTTCAGGAACTCCATTAAGATATCGGCTTAAAATTAACACGTAATGTTTACCATATATTTTTATCGGGTCGTTATTGCCACGTGTACAGAGTGCAGTGAAATTTGTACTTGTAAGTGCTAATCAACATGCTACATGTCACCAGGATTACATTAAAACGTCTGGCTTCCTTTTCTCAAATAACTACCCTTACCTTGAAACTTCAGGACAATTCATTTGTCACTCCAATAGATGTCAAATCACAAACATGAACATTGCCTTTACGAATCTCACACCAAATCACATATAACAGAAACATATGCAAACGTTTTATATATATAGTGAAATACAGGGGGCGCCACTGAGCCCCAAAACCCCAAACACAACTACATCAAAACTGTTCTGTGTGCATAATTAACGTTTTTATTTTACAAATACTTTCACAGTCCACTCCATGTCTTCCAATTAACAATCCTCCTTCTGCCTCCTGAGTGTGAATCAACTTGTGGAGATTTGGATGGCTTTCTTTTATGTTAGACCAGGGAGTACTTCTGGTGCCAGGGCATAGCCAGATGGAAGCATTTCCAGGTCAGGGAGTCCTTCTCCCTGCAGTGCCCTCTGGCAGCATCCAAGGATCCCGACTGGGTTGACCCTCAAGACTATGAATCCCATGGATCCCTGCAGGTGTCCATAAAAGTTCCATGGCAGCAGAGCACTGCCATCTGTCGTACTGAGGGAGGAACCGCTCTTCATACCCAACCTCCCTAAGTTCATCCACTACACATTCTGTTTGAGTGGAGTAGCAATCCAGCCCCATCCCGGCTGGGTTATGCCTCCTTCCATGCTGTCCGTCCATTATGGCTTCCTGGCTGGGCAAGGGTCCAACATGGCACTTACAATATATATATATATATATATATATATATATATATATATATATACAGGTATATTGCACCAGAGGGTCATGGTATCACTCCAAAACTTGACGGAAAACACTAAAGTTCTGCCCCTTCCAGTCCAGATGATATAAAGGGAGACCTCCCCAGTAGATGGTGTTGCATTTTGACCCGAGTGCCTGATTGTCTGGAACTCCTCCAAGCCTGACCCTACGAGAAAGCCCCTCTATAGGGCAACAAGAGGCAATTGCCTGCTTTCTGTTCCCGAAGTGCCATCATGCACCTGTTCATTTTGTTCTTTTTTGCTGCAGATTTAATGGGGTTTGCTGGGTTGGCACTCCAGCTATTTGGGGAGTCACTCTACCTTCTTCCTCACCCTGCAATATATTTGGTGCTCTGTCGAATATAAGTGAACAGATGAACCACCCTGTATGGTGTTGCCGGTCCCTTGGCTGTTTTCCTTCACTGAAATGACACTGCAAACACAGTTCCAGGTCTGGATCTCAGCTTTTGAGACACTCCCTCCATTGTTGCTCTGTAACACCTCTGCACTCTGCCTCACCCTTTGCCGGCACAGTTTTACCCCTGGCCCTTCTTCACATGGCTCACCTGAGGTCAGTGTCAACTTGATCTGCCACCCTTTTTCCGAAGCTCCTCTAAGTGTTTGTGCACTCAGAAGATGGAGAAGTGTTGGTGGAGCTGCAGAGGTAGCCGTCTCTCAGCTGTCCACCCCGTACTGATGCTTCAGACAGCACTCCAGAGGCAGGATCTCAGCCTCAATACTCTCCAGCAGCTCCTCCACAGAGCCAAGCAGTGTCCATTTCAGGCTCTGGTCTCCAGTCTCCACAGTATTTTGCGCTTTGCTAAACTGGACAGTAGGCCTTATCCTCATCCCACTTCTGACACCAGTGTAGTGGTGGTCCAGCTGCATATCTACCACTGTGTTCCTTGTGTTTTGTTGGTGGTTCCCCAAGAGGTGAAGCCCCAAGCCTGTCACCATAAGGGTCTGCCCTCAGCTCTATAAAGCCTGAGAAACACTCCCAGTGCCTTGCAGTTCACTGAATGAGCTCATAGTGAAGGTGAGTTCTCCCGTATCTATGATTCTGTTTGTTTGATTATTGTGATGTATTGGATTTTGTGGACTTGCACTCTGCCTTTGGACCATTCTTGGATTTTCGCGTTGGGACTGTCTGTTCACTTTTTGATTGCCTGCTGTGCTTTTTTATGCTCTTCAGAGCTTTACTGTTTTTATAATTAATCTCTTTATAAAGATCCTGTGTTTGCTTTTGTAAATAGTTTTGTGGTTGTTCCCCCCTCTAGTGGGCATTTTGAGTATTTCTGGGGACTCTACGTGCTTTGGAACTCTTTCATTCATAACACCTTAGCAACTCTTTCATTTCTAGGCAGGATAGGGAAGGCCCTAGGCTGGTTTGGGGGTCTTTTGAGACCTCACACCATTACTGCTTCAACTTATGCACTCACATCATAACACCCACGTTAAAGGATCGCAGTCTCCTCCCTTTCTTATGAAGTCCAAATCAGAAGATGTCCCGTTTCATCACCGCCGGCAACAATTATTAGTAACATATGGGTGGGTGCCGCTTTTAGACTCTGTGAGGGAATGCACATAACATGGTGCTATAAATTGCACAGTACACCATGTCACACATGTGTGCCTGGAGATCATCTCCCTGACGATGCTGAGGTAAACGATACAATACAATACAATACAATACAATACAATACAAGTCAAGTCAAGTTGGGGAGCATGCACTGGTACAGCGCGTTGCTGAACCCACTACACGTCGAAACAGCTCGGGAATCCCGGTTGGCAACCCCGCAGGCAGACATGCCGTCCAGTCCTACCCTCCGGAAATGACCCTCTATCTGCCGCAGCCAGGTGTTACGTGGGCAACCCCTTGGCCTGGTCCAGCCACTTGGGTCCCCAACAATGAGGATCTTATGAGCAGGATCACCCTCGGGAAAATGTGCCACATGGCCGTAGTACTATAACTGACGCTCCCTCACAATGCAGGTAATGTGCCTCATTCAGGACTCCATGAGCAACAATACAATACAATATCATTTATTTTTGTGTAGCCCAAAATCACACAAGGAGGGCCACAATGGGCTTTAACAGGCCCTGCCTTTTGACAGCCCCAGCCTCGACTCTCTAAAAAACCCTAGTAGGGAAAAAAATGGAAGAACCCTCAAAGTTCAAAGAGAGACCCCTTTCCAGGTCAGTTGGGCGTGCAGTGGGCATCAACAAAATGGGCTCAATACAATACACAGAACCAGGCCCGGTTCTAGAGGCAAAGCCGCCATCGTGCCATTTAATTTCAGATATAAACATTTTCACTCGTTTTCTAAACCAGTGTATTTAAAATTAAAAATGTTCGCAATTTCCTTAACGTCAAAAAAAAATTAAAGAAAATTTCTTCGTAGGTAGAAGAAAACTTGACTTACGCATTTAACGAATCGGCGACAAGTTGAATTCATTCTTCAGTAAAATTCCGATTAACACTTTTGATTGATGTGCTGCGTACTTGAGCTGCCACAATTCACGTGTTGTGACTTGCCCGTTTTTCTTTGAAGCAAGTTACCGACATTCGATCGGAAAAGACGAGCCCCGCACCGAGCCTGCATTTTGTTGAGGGGTTCAGCCGCCTACGTGCATGACCGGCAGAGCACAAATCATCCTTAATACAATATCTCTCTATTATAATAAAAAAAATCCCGGGACGGGAGATACTTTCATGTCCCGCGAGACGAGAGTTTGTGCCAAGAGATTTAACCACACGCGGTGCCAGAAATAAAAGACAAAGAGTAGATGACAAAGTAGAACTTTGTAAAGAATTCAAAAAACATTGGCACAATACACATGCAGAGCAGGGTAGTGATAAGAGAAGTACGAAAAATCAAAAGTCTCAAAAAAATGATAGTAAAGATCGCATTAGTGCAAATAAATGGAAATTATTACTCTGTGAAATAACGGAACGGCAAAAAGAGAATGAATATATTGCTTGGATTTAAACTTTAAGTCGGAGACTTGTAGGTCGTCTAATTCGTGTTGCCATCAGGGAATAGTAATGTTTCTTCCCAATGAAGAGGCCTGTCCACGTGAATTCAAAGATTTGTTGTTTGGTGAAAGTGAAATCCACATACGCGAGAGGAAGAGATAGGAAGTGGCTGGCACATAGCTCAGGCTCTGGCGAGCAAAGTGAGCAGGGGACGAAGCCCCCTAGTAATAGTCAAATAAAAAAATACAAGTACTGAGCAGAATTCAACAGGAGATGATATCCCATAATACGATTTGGATTTGTTCAGAGTCCTACAGACCTCGGCCATCAGGCTGCCTCCCCCTATTGGCCATTCCACAGCTGAGTCAGCACTGGGCCAGCCAGTCCGATGGCAGGACCCCTCTACCCGATGATTCCTGCGATCCTCCATCAGAGATGACTATACCTTTGGCAAGCAGAACAACTTGGTAGGTGGGCAGTGGCACCAAGTGGCACATTTGAGTACCGAGAAGAGAAAGAGAAGAGGTGAGGGTTAGTGTTCTGGGGTACAAAATCTGTAAATTTAGGTCTATATTTTCATTATATTTTGCTCAGGACAAAACAACAGATGAACGTAAATACTTGTATGGGCAGTTAACATCAAAGGCAGTCTGTTTCCCTGAATTGTACCAATATCAGTACCATCTGTTTGAACTGAGCAGGCATTCAGGAGATGCCTCAAGCTGTATTAATCACCTGTGAAGGAAAAGGCCCTAGAACTGGTTTACTCCTTGGGAAAGGAAGCCATGCTGTGCTTCAAGCTGTCTACAATCTCTGCCCAGTAGATGAGATGCCATGGGACTGGAAATTACAGCTTGAGACTGGAGATTGTTAAAACATTAGAGACTTTATTGCTTGGAAATTCATTCATCCTATTGACAGCCAGCCAATCAGATGCATCTATCAATCACATCTTGCAATATGCCTCGTCTGAAGAGCGACGTCAGGAGAGGGTGCCAGCAACGTGCGGCCGTTTCCATCTGATCGTCAGAAAAGCATCCAATGAACAACTGCGAGTGCTCGATCACAAGCCGCTGGCGACATTCATCTTTGTCATCTTTCCTTTTCTCTAAGCTTCTTCTAAAGACTATATATATATATATCCAGACATTACTATCCACACTTTCTTTTATGCTTTTATCTACTGGTAATAATTACCACACTACTTGTAACTTTCTATACTTTGTCTTCACATTTTGAGTGATTGAAGTAATAAGGTAAATTTCTTTGAGCACCTGGCACCGTGCGGAAGTGCCATATGATCCAAGCTGCCAGGTTTATCGAGCTGTGGACGAAGAGCTCAGTCCAGCAATGAACAGCACGTTAAAGTAAAACATTCACTGGTTGATAAATGGCCAATAAGATTTGTATGTCTGAATATGTACTCGGAGACCAAAGGTAATATTTAGGACATCGCACGTTGTTCAAGCCTATGATAAGTAAGTCTTTTGGAGTCGTGGGGAGAGCGGACTGTGCTTGTGTTATTCATACGGCACTCGTGCGGGTTAAAGTGCTAGGGAGTAACACGCTGCGTATACGGCTTTCATACGGTACTTTTGTGGTTAGGGTCTGTGTGTCTGCGTATATCTGTGTATGTGTGCGTTAATCTTAAAGTGCGACAACAAACTTGACGAGTACACATACCCTTAAAGAAAAGAGGTAAAGGGTTAGTAGAGGGAAATACCACCATAATAAAGTAACAAATTCTAACTATCATTATTACTTATGCTGCAGTGGGCTGGCACCCTGCCCAGGGTTGGTTCCTGCCTTGCGCCCTGTGTTGGCTGGAATTGGCTCCAGCAGACCCCCGTGACCCTGTAGTTAGGATATAGCGGGTTGGATAAAGGATGATGGATGGATGGATTATTACTTCTGTTTTAGTGCTAATGGCAGTCTGCACAGTTAATCAGCAGCTCTAGTCAGGGTGTGCTAAACAAGAGTTGCGAATCTTCAGCCGGGATTTGAAAGCTGAGACTGAAGGGGCATCTCTTATAGTAGCAGGCAGACCACTCCACAGTTTAGGGGTCCTGTAACTAAACACTTGACCTCCCGCTGTAATTGTATTAACCCTTGGAATCCTAAGCAGACTGGCATCTTGAGATCTTAATGTACGTTCAGGTTTGTAAGTCATGATAAGTTCAGATAAGAAAGCCGGACCTCGGCCATTTAAGGCTTTATATGTTAAAAGGAGGATTTTGAAATCTGCCCTAAACTTAACTGGGAGCCAGTGTGAGGATTTAACAACTGGAGTTATGTGTTCGCATTTTCTTGTTCTTGTAATAATTCTTGCAGCAGCATTTTGGATTAACTGGAAGTGGTATGAAGAACGGTTTGAACATCCAGTGAACACCGCATTGCAGTAGTCAATCACTCCGGGACGAGAGGGGGGCGCTCACACTAACTGTCTCTCCTTTTGCACCAACCTGGCCGCAGCCCCCAGAGCCATCCCAGTCCCTTCTCATCGGGACTCTATAAAGACAGACTGTCCCCAACGGGTCGCGCCTGATATTGGACCCGGCCATCGTGCTATTCAAGCCAGGGCCGTCTTAACCCATGGGCACACTGGGCAGTTCAGACGAGACATACTGTAGGTGTACTCGGCGATGGCTTCATCCATTTAGCTTGTTTGAGAGATTTGGTGAAACGGTTAGTGCTGATGTCCTAAAACTGCATGAAAGTCACACGCGCTCTTCTCGGGGCCTTTTTTGGAGTGGAGGTGGGTGCGCTGGGCAGTTGCCTGGGGGCCCCATGCTAGTCTATGTATGCTGTGACTTGCTGAGTGGTTGTGTAGGTAGGGACCCCCAGTGCACTGCTTTGCCCGGGGGCCTATAATGCTGTTAAGAAGGCCCTGATTCCAGCCTCCCTAAAAGCGAGGAACCTATAGTCTGATGGGCTGAAACGCCATCTTTATTGCTGGCACCACCGTGCTTGATTTTTGCCTTACTTTGGTTTATTGAACAGGGACACCCGGCTGGCAGCCCAACATTTCGAAGCGGAACGTTCAATCCTGTCCTCCAGGCACAACAGGTGACCGTCTATTTAAATGGCTTTGTGTTCTCTAATTGTTTTGCCAGTTCTGTGTGTGGCAGAATTGAGTTCCCCTTTTATTTCTATGGCTCTTTATTTTCTTTCTGCTGATGTATAGCAGTGTTTCTTCAACAATGGGTCGCCAACATGTTTGTGTAGTGAAGTTCGCCGAGTTCTTCCAAGCGTGAATTCTGTGCTGAGTGATGTGCCGCCCTCTGTTTAGCGCACACAGCACTGATGTCAGCTCATCACAGACAGCTTTTATTTCTTGGGCAAGAAAATGTAAAAATATTCCCCACATGTAAGAAAGGGAAAGGATGACAGACGAGATTAGGGAGGGAGCCACGGCGCTAGTTTGAACTGTGAAAATGAAATTTACAAGCATGTGACGATTTTCGTGGTGTTATGGGGGGGCCACTGAATGGGACTGGAATATACAAAAAAAAAAGGTGAAGGGAACCCTTAAATCAGCCATTGGATTCTGATGAACGAAATATTCATGTGGAAAATCTTTACTGAGTAATCCTGGGTAATTCGTTGAGAACAAAATGAAGGAACAACGGTCAGTGGAAACCAAAATCACCGACCCACTGAGGGCTGATTCAACATCGCACCGAAAATCTAAATTTTCAAAGACTGAAATCCCGCTTACGTGAATTTCATCACGGCGGCGACTCCTGATGTGACTCAGTAGTGTGTATGGCCCCCAACAACGTCTGGGCCTGCTCCTGATGGGACGGCGGATGGTGTCCTGGGGGATCTCCTCCCAGACCTGGACCAGGGTATCAGTCTGTGGCACTACGTGCCAGTGTCAGATGCACTTATACCTAACATCCCAGAGGTTGTCAGTTGCATTCAGGTCTAAGGAACGTGCAGCCAGTCGATGGGGTCAATACCTTCGTCATCCAGGACCTGTCTACACGCTCTTGGCCACATGAGGCCGGGCATTGTCCTGCACCAGGAGCCCAATGCCCCAGCATAAGGTCTGACAATGGCTCTGTGGATTTTCCTAAGAGGAGTCAGGATACCATCATCTAGCATGTGGACCCTCCAAGGATATGCCTCCCCAGACCATCGCTGACGATGCTGGAGGATGTTACAGGCTGCATAACATTCACCACGGTGTCTCCAGACTCGTTCACTTCTGTCACATGTGCTTGGAGTGAACCTGCTGTCATCTGTGAAGAGGACAGGATGCCAATGGTGGAGCTGCCAATTGTGGTATTCTCTGGCGAATGTCAATTGAGCAGCACGGTGAACGTGCTGTTAGCATAGGTCCCACTAGTTAGGCCCTCATGCCACCCTCATGAAGACTGTTGGTGACAGTTTGGTCGGATACACACACACCGGTAGCCAGCTGGAGGTCATTTTGTGGGACTCTGGTGGTGCCCCTCCTGTTCTTCCTCACACAAAAGTGCCGATACCAGTCCTTCTGCTGGGCTGATGCCCTTCTACATGCCTGTTCAGCTCTCCTCCTGGAACGTCTCCCGCTATCTCCTCCCTGCTATCTCCTGCCGTGCTCTTGGGAGAGTTCTTGTGACGGCACATATGGAAGTGCCACCCCAGAGGAGCTGGACTACCTGTGCCACCTCAGGCTAGCAGCAGTGACAAGGACACGAACAAAACACAAAACTAGAGGAGAATCAGTCAGGAAGGACAAGGAGAGAGCAACTGTCTGTGGCCCCCAATCCCTTTGTTGTCTTGCTGTGTCCTCTCCAGGTCACCTGTTGTCACTTTCATTTGCACCAAGGCAGGTGACCCAGATACGCGTCCTATCAGCCTGGTGTCATCAGCATTCTTGATGGTAATGGTGATAACGCTCATCTTTGCAGAGCCCCTGTGTTTAAGAAAAGTCCTGAGTTCTCATTAACGTTCATGCTGTTCAAATTCTACATCAGGACGGGAGGCTGAATGGTGATGGAGGCTGAAGAAAATTCCAGAACTAGTGCTGTGACATATGAAGCAGGCTGATTGAGGAGAGTGAAGACCTAACATGGCATAACCAGCAGAGGGCACCTTCCCCACATGTGTTGGCACATTAAACAAATTGGTTTCTGGCTTTGAGTTAGCGGGTGGCACAATTTGAGGGTTGTCATTTTTTATTCAAGTGGACTGCCTCCATCCATCGGGCACAAGAGGGGCTACTAGTCCGTCACAATGCTACCAATTAACTTGCCTGCACGTCTTCAGGGAGTCCTTGGTGAACATTGTGCCAAATGGGTACATACAATAAATAAGCAGGCTTGGAGCTGAATGCGGGTCCTTGGCACAGGTAGGCAGCAGTGTTGGCTCTCTTGTCAGCCATACCACCTGCACTTCAGATCAGGTCACCCTCCTGAAGTTAAGAAAGTTTGGGCCCTGCCAGTACTTCGATGGAAGACCATCTAGGAAAAGCTGCTGGAAGAGGTGTTGGTGAGGCCAGCAGGGGGCACTCATCCTGTGGTCTGATTGTGGGTCCCAAGGCCACAGTGCAGTGATGGGGACTCCGAGACATAAAACTGAGAGACATAAAACTGGGGTCCTGACTCTCTGTGGTCATTCAAGACCCCCGGGCACCCTTTGTAAAGAGTAGGGTGTATCTTGATGGCCTGACTAGATTGCCCACTACAGCCTGGTCAGTCTAGCCCCCTAATCATCCCCTGTCTCTAACTGTCTCTCACCACCTCACTTTCCAACAGCGAGCACCTGGGTGCAAAATGGCTGCCGTCACATCATCCAGGTGGGTGCTGCACATTGGTGGTGGTTAAAGTGGCTCCACACCCACTGAGGCACTTTAAGTAGTGAGAAATGTAAATGTAAAGAATTATTATTATTATATTATATAAAAGAAAACACTCAGCACGAGGAATGGAGGAAAGTAGCATTTAGCCGTGTGCTCGTCCTTATAAATCGTGCGTTTTGTGCACTCTGTGTAATTAATGTCACAAGGTCCCTGAAGCGACAGAAAGAGCAATGAGGGGGCAGGCTAAGGACCCAGAGAGTGAATGGCACTGCTGTGAAAGAGGTGGCTTCTAGCAAGCAGCACAGACCAGAGTCGGCCACCAGGTGGCAGCAGGCACTCTGTATTACCACTGGGAGAGTCAGAAATTCAGGGGCTGCAAGCAAGTGGACTTCACAAAGTGCCTGAGACCCTTCACAAGTCCGAGACCCCAGTAAGTGTGGCACAGAGACGAGGGCTCCAACCATTAGGCCTGCTTATTAAGTTCAGAGCAAGAAGTAAGCAGATTGGACTCTTTAATAAGGCATGTGTGCCACCGACCCAGCCGGGCACCATTTCCGGGGATCCCTCTTTCCTTCTTCTGCAATATGGTGGTGCTGGGGGGGCTTTCCTGGAGGAACTGAATCTTCAATACACCAACATGTTTCTCATTAAACATATTTCCAAGTTTTAGAGCAGACATTGGTATGTGCTCCACACAATGTCACGGCCAATGAAAGCATAAGATTCTACTCCGTGATTGTGACTCCATGATAGGAAAGGGGCGGAGCAAAATGGGATTCTGGGAAGGTAGCAAGATGGAAACCTCTGTTCTCCCAAAGTGACGTCAGTGCTCATCTCACATCTGAAATGAGTTTGTGAAGAACACGGGGTCAGGGGTGAACTCGGCACAATTTATTTATTTTAGAAGAATGAAGCGGACAGGACAGGCGAGATTTGTTGGGCTGTTCTTGTCCAGATTGTTCTGATGTTGTAATCTGCAAAGAAACACATGAAGCGTTCTGGACAGATGAGTCAAACGTTAAACTCTTTGGTCCCAGTCTCCCTTTGTTTGTCCCTTGAAAATATCCGTCCATGGTGAAACCTGGTCCTACTCCAGTCCAGAGTCACTGTGGGGCAGGGCACAATGTAAGACCATTCAATCTACAATCAAACATGGAGGTGGTAGTCCTGATGGAACAGGGAGCGCTTTGCTGCCTCAGGAGCTTCAAGACTTGCCATTGCCATGAATTGTCCACTTCACCAGAATATTCTTAAGGAGAACGTATGGTCATCTGTCACCGACGTGAAGATGAAGACTAATCGGGTTATGGAGCAGGACTGCAGCCCTAAACACAAATGCAATTATACAACTGAATCGGCTCAATGGAAGCAAAATAAAAGGTGTGTAGCGGCCCAGTCGCTGACATGAGTCACTGTAGCAGAGGGTAGGACCTGCTAGTGCAAAGAAGAGTGGGCTAAAATTCCCTAACAGCGATGTGAAAGACTGATATCAAATTTTTAGGAAGTGTTAAAGTTGTGGGTTTGGCTGCTGCTGAAGGTGCTGGGTTGGGGGGTAATTACTTTTTCACATGAGTGATGGGGTGTTGTTTGAATTAATTTAAGAGATTGTGTAAAAACTGAACTGTTCTCTAATATTGCACTTTCTCAAAAGGCTGGTCCCCCCCCCACCCCACCCTTATTATGTAAAAAAAAGAGGATATGAGGAAGGGGGGGCAAATACTTTTGCATAATTCTATAGTTGAAATGGGCCTTACAGGGGTTAGTCAGCTGAGTCCAGAGTCACACTAAAGGGTCGCTGCTAGAAGGGGGACAATATTTTTTTTTTAAGAGTCACCGATCTCACAGGTTAGATGTTAAGAGCCACATTGTAGGGGTGGCAGCATTGTCCTCCTGCAGCACTGATCCTCCATGTGGCGCACGAGGACACCACCTGGCATGTGGAGCCGAGTCATGGGACACAAAGGGTGGAGGAGGCGGTCAACCTCTGCCACATCACAAGAGGCGTTGATGGCGAAAGCCACCCCTGACCCAGTTAAGAGTCACCGTGGCAAGGGTCGGGCTGGATGGCACACCCTCGGCTTCTAGAGTCCCCTGCCGTCCCAGTGCCCTCTGACGGCCTTAAAGTCTGTCAGGCTGCATCTCTTCAAGGACCAGAATGGTGCAGTAAGTCACAGCCTGGCACTCGGGATGGGGTTGGGGGTCTGTTGGGGGTCCATGTTGCAACCTGAAGCCTTTGCTCGCCCTTTCTCTCTCTCTTTAAAGGGGAAATTCCTTGAAATTCTGGCAGACCCTCTAGAGATGTGATGTGGTCTGAATCTTCACCCAGATTAGCCCATAAGGAGAGATATGGGAGAGAGGTGTGGGCAGCGTCTAATCTGGATTGCTGAAAGATGACATTTGGAGTTTAAATGTTCCAAAGACGTGAAGGTGTCAAGCGCTGAATACTGCGTGGCTTACAGGAACTCCATTATGGCAGGCAGGAGCAGCAGATTAGAGCATCGCTGCCTTAAGGCGGCTCCTCCATGCACTCCAGCTCTTCGGAAATGTTACACTTTAGCCGCAGTTTTCTCCCTTGCACAAGTGAACTTTTACTTCATTTCATATTTTTGCTGTTTGTTAAATATGATTTTGTATATTTTTTTTTTTTGGTGAACGTGATTAATCTTCTTGTGTGTTATGTTTTGAATATTTTTGTACTTTTTCATTATTTTTTGTGTACGTTATGTAGATTTTTTTGTTAATGTAATGTAACCAGTACGGGGCGCCATCGAGCCCCAAACCCCAGATGCAACCGCACTTAACACGGTCACGGGTTCAAATATTATCCTGTTTATTAGTAATGTTACCTTCACAGACAGGCAAGTGTCCTCAAAGTATGTCCCGACTCGGACAGAGCGCTTGAGGTTTCTCTTCAACCCGGGATCACTTCGAGGGCTAGGTCATGGTCCGCCACTTCTGAATCAGATGGAAGTCTCACAACAGGGCCATACCCCTGGACTCCAACTCCCATGAAGCCCTGCGGGTATCTGTAAGGGACACTGCCCCCTTAACATATTGGGGGGGGGGTACAGTACCCACATGATGTTGTTTGCTCTGCTCCTTCCAACACACTGGCCTCCCTGCCGGGTAAGGATTCTTGTTCCCATCCAGTCAGTGAGCCTGTCCTTCCTGTTTCCTTTATTGTGGTGTCCCCACTAGGGTGCCCGTCTATCCCCTGCGGCACTCAGAGTATTTATATTTAATTATATGGTGGTCCCCTTAAAACAGAATATCACGGGGCAGACCTCTATAAAGACTTCATATATAGAAATATATATGCATGTATATTGTGACCTGTAGGGGGCACCATTGAGCCTCCTAACCCTCCAACACACCAACACCAACACAAGTCCTGGGTTCAAGTAACAATTTATTTTAGACAATACCTTCACAGGTTTTCCATAACTTCTGCACAGGCACAATTCCTCTTCTTTCTTTCTTCTGTTCCTTCCACTCCTCTCCCAACTCACCTGGATGAGGTTGAGTGGCATACACAGACGTACATCCATTGTTACCACACTACTGGTTGGAAGCACTTCCAGGTCAGGTGGAAGTTCCTTAACGTGGGGAACGGTCTGTCCCTGCAGCTCCCCCTGGCGGCACCCTTGGAACACAGCAGGACTGTGATGGGACTGCAATTGCCAGCCTGCCCTGTGGGTATCCGTGCAGGCACCGTAGCCCAGAAAGACTGCCACCTATTGTATCAGGATAGCAAATGGTCCATGTGATTGGCCTACCCCTGTCCTTCCATTATACTGGCCTCCTGGCAGGGTGAGGATCCCTCGTGTCCATGAAAATATAGTGATACATATGTGTAAACATACAGAATGTTTTCTTACCATTTGTGAAGAAGAAAAGAGAAATTATACTGTATATAAAAATACATATATATAATGTATACTCTCTCTATATATATATATATAATACGGTATATTCCCAATAATACAAAGAGTAGACGACACGTGTTTCGCCCTTATTGGGGCTCCTCAGGTGTACACACTTTTACATCCCCTACCGGGGGTCGAACCTCAGACATCACCACCTGAGGCTCCTAAAAACCTGAACTGAGCCTGTGTGAGCGTAAGCAGTGAGAGTCCTTGGAAAATCACAAAGCCCCTCGGTATTTCACAAATCTGTTATCATCCATTTACTGTGTTACTGGTTATGACTCGAAAGAAATAAAAGGGTCTTTCTGGGACCTTCTACTGGATGGTTCTTTTGGGAAGCAAAGATTTTCAAAAAAAAGTTATGGGCTTGCTCTGAAGGACCACTTTGGCACCTTTACTTTTAAGAGCGTAGCATGAAAACAAAATACAAACGAATGTATGGAAACACAAAATATACAGAAAAACACATATTATGTATGTCTATAAATGAAAAATACAAATCACTGAAAAAAAATATTTACAAAGGGATAGATAGATAGATAGATAGATAGATAGATAGATAGATAGATAGATAGATAGATAGATAGATAGATAGTGTAGTTGGCAGGATTAGATAGTGTGGTAGACGGCCCAGACACAGACAGGCGGACACGTTTGAATCACCCACAATATGTTTATTATACTGTATATACTATTTACATCAAAGTGCACCACAACCCCAAAGTCCCCCAAAACACCAGGCCTCACAATAATGCCTCTTTCTCTTCAGAATGCCTCTTGCCTCTCCTCCCGAGCTCCATCCTTCTCCACTACCGACTCAAGCCATTGTATGGAGGGAGGAGACCCCTTTTATATTCACCCAGATGTGCTCCAGGTGCATTCCGACAATCTTGCCGGCTGCGGACCTGGAAGTACTCCGGGTGTCCCCTCTCCTCTTCCCCCCAGCACTTCCGGGTGGCACTGGGGGGCCCCCTGGCGGTGACCACAGGCCCCTACAGTGTTGAGCTTCAAAGCTCTGTACTCGTGGTCCTCATACACACCAGGGCGGTTGCCCCCACATGGTCTGTGGGAGGTGTAAGCCCTCCTCCGGTAATCCAGGGCGTCCTGGCCAGGTCGCCCCCCCAGCCATCTGCGACAATAGATAGATAGATAGATAGCACACTTGGCAGGATTAGATAGATAGATGTTTATTTGTCTGCTTTATGCATCAACTGTTTTTTAACTTCATACAGTCAGGCTTGCTGGAGTTAAGTTGGCTTTTCTATAGTGTTACACTGACATCATTCTCTCAAATGTCACATTTACACAATGAATTGATGTTGACACAAAGCAATTCAACTTTTTCCTTTTTACAAAAGCCTAATCTGTCTCGGAGACTCTTGTAATTACTCACCCACGTCTTGCTAATCTTACTCACTATTAAATCTTTTGTAATCCTCTAAACATAATATTTTCATTTTCCCGACACACACTTGCTTTAACTTAAAATAAACGCGTTTCATGTTCACGACTATCCCGTTTTTACTTTAAGTGTGCTGTTTTGCATAAAGCCCCGCCCCTCTTGTTGCATTGTGGTCCAAGGGATCCCCGCACTTTCTGTGCAGTTGTACAGAAAGTTCAGGACTTTCGTAAGTTGATTTTTTTGTGTGTGCTTGTGGAAGTTGATTTTATGACACTTTTCAGTTCGATTCGCTGGCGAACTTGTTGTACACCCTCCATCACAAACACATCTTTTTCCTTTGCTTATAGTCCGATTCCGTGGAAGTACAATCAACTGAATTTAAAAAATAAACGATCGAAACTCTTTATTGCCGCCCACTTGGCCGTGAACAGGGTTGCGGGGTTGCTGGAGCCTATCTCAGCAAGCATTGGGCGCAAGGCAGGAACAAATCCCGGACAAGGCGCCAGTTCATCGCATTATATTCATAGATTATTAATGGTATTCGAGTGTTTATTATAGCCCATTGACTAGAAAGTTACTTTTATTGATGTATTTTTGTAGTATTACTGAGTTAACATATGTGTGAATTAATTTTGTCATGTAAAAACAGAAGACCTTCAGTATATTTAGTAAACACAACATAACATTTTAAGTAGAATTAGCCTACTGTGACAAAAAAATTAATGAAATTCCAAAATGTATTTTTGAGTGAAACGGAATTACTGCAGTAAACGCTACCCGAAATAGCTGGGTTGACACTACAAAAAGCCAACTGGCAATTAAAACGTAGTTATAAATTTGTGAGATTATCTGAAAAAAAAATCGTGCAGTTGCCTTAAAATTACAAAAAGCCTTTTTTAACTGCAGGCTAAAATGCCAAATAAAAAAAAACCCTGCCAAGCAATGGCCGCGGGGTGGTGACTTGAGCCCAGTCTGCGCTGCTGCCGCGCTAAAGACTGCGCCACCGTGTCGCCCCGCAGCCTGCACTTTATCCACGCAATGCCATTCATTTTCCCGTCCTTTCTTTTCCCTTCTGCGAGTTCGTGTTCTTCTGCTCTTTTCTATCTACACGAAAATGTGGGTATTAGAAACAATGCATAAGAGTAGGCGCGATGAAAGGCGCTACATACAATAAAACGCGATGTTCCTCTCGGCTTTTTTTTTGCGCGTTGGCTGACGACCCGGTTAAATTAACTGTTGCCACGCTTACATTTACTTATCATGCTCTGTCTTACTGGGACCACTAATCGTCACCGGTTTACTGCAGCGGCTCATCATAAAAGGCGCTATATGAAAAGGATTCATCCCTACCAATTTTATCAACGTTAATGTACCAATGCTAACGAATCAATACTAGAAATTGATGAAGTGTTAGAAATTCCTCACAGGCGGTGTTTATTAGGAAATACAGCTGGCAATAATCTTGCTGAGTCACCTTGTCCTGTCAGGACACCTGAACTCGTGACAGCTGCCTTATGACATTCACCCCCCCAACCCCCCCTTTCCCTCCATCGCACCGGGACCGCTAGGCTGTGTGTGAAGTTGCTCGCCACGGACACGAGTGAGTCGCACCTGCCCCCAGCAAAGACAGGCGCCGAGCTGGTCGACCCCAACGTTAAATTCCCCGCGTTTTTAAGTCGTGTTCAACCTACCCCTCCAATGCGAGGGCTTCGCGTCTCGATGGAGCGAACTTTCCGAGCCGATCACGGGAGCTCGCGTGCCTCCGAACCGAAGCCGAGCCGCTATCCTTGAAGCGCGTGCGTGCGTGTATGTGTGTGTGTGTGTGTGTCTGTGCGCGGGTTCGCGCAGCGCGGCGGGGCCTACTCTGATCCGGGATCAAGCCGCTGCGCTCTTGGCTCCGCCCCTCGTGTTCGTTACTTGTGGGCGGATGAGTTACGTTTTTTGTTTTTTTTAAATCGGGTGATGTCAGTAAGATGCGAGAGGACACAAAATTACAGTCACTTGTAAACTTCTCGTACAAAAGTGGAAAAGAGCGCGTTGTGGGACAGACGTTGGGGGGTGGTGGGGGTTGGGTACTCGAAGTGAAGGTGTCACTCCACGCGGGTCACAAATGAGCACAGCACGACAGCGGCTCGTCACCCCCTCGCTACCTGCCAACCGGACAAGCCGCTCATGGGATGGGGCTTGTTTTTTTAAAAAAGTAAACCGAAATGAAAGCAGCCACCTATTAATAAAGAAGTGGCCGCATTTGTTCAGCCAGCCCCTTTTATATATTTTTTTTTCAACAGTTGCAAATAGGCGGGAAGTGTATATTGAAGTTTGAAAACTTTGTGCTAAAAGGTTCATCGGTTCGAGCGTCAGCTTCAAGCGGACTGGGGCGCCTATATTAGTCTTTTTAAATTATTTTTTCTGCATTTTTTCAAATCTTTCTCTACATCTGGATCTATGACGGAGCGACACTTTTCCTCCCGTTTCGTTGTTTTTGCGATCGTGATGCGGATTGGGAGGACTCGGGAGGAGTACCTGAATGCGTGACAGCCCGCCACTCCATTCCATCCTACCTGCCCCATCAAGCAGAAGGACCGGACCCCCCACCTCCATCCCCTTAGCAACACCTGTCCACCAGGGAACCCACCGTGCTTGCGCCGCAAGGGGAGACGTCTGGACGGGTGGACTGCTGGAGGACCCCCGCGGCGCCTTTGCCCCTCTTCTTCTTTTTTATATGTGACCGTTACCACGGACTCCACACCTGCCGAGCCCACCACATATCGGGCGTTTTTTTTTTTTTTTTTTTTTTGTTAAGGGGGTTTGGAAACTAACGCTGCTTTCGAATGATGGAAATGTTTTTGGATCCCGTTTTCAATAGAGGATTAGACGAGTGGGATCAAGGAATGGAACGATTAAATCTGGAAAACTGATGGTGCTGCCGAGATCACCTAAAAGAACGTCAACGCCGCTCCGGATCGACGAGAAGTGATGGGATGGAACATAAAGCGGGGGGCGGACCTTGGCGGGGGACCAGATTCTCCTGCTGCTTAATATTTACTACAGCCTGCTAACTGGACTCGCGTCAACATACGTTCGTTGACCATTAAAAAGCGGAGCCGTGAACGGCAAGGAAAACGTCTTTATGCTTTTCGGTTCTTTGTAAAGGATGACCGATTCGACGGATGCGGACGAACTGGCCAACGCATCGGCGAGGGGTGAGCTGAGAGTGGTGCAAATATTACTGCGAAGTGGGGTAAACGTTAATCAGAAGAACACGTACGGCAGGACCCCCCTGCAGGTTGGTATTTCTTAGTGTTGAGACATGTTTCTGGAGGAGCAAACAAGTATGAAGGGATATCAAAAGCAAGGCTTTATCCGTTGTAAATTACGCATTCACATTTTTGGAAAGTTTAGGGTTTTTTTTTTCTTTTCTTTTTTTTTAGACAACACTCCCGTGGCCCCTCCAAAGCTTGATGTGACACCGGTACAGACGTGTGACAGGCGGCGATGGTGGCAGCACTGTTTCCACCCATGTGCCGAAGCGAACGCCGTTATTGCCAATGTAACGTGGACATTTGCATCGCCCCTTGTTTGTGACACGCAGTAGCGTGGGGGACACACACGACATTCCCGACTCGGCTCGGCGTTTCAGAACTTTCGCTGGCGCTTCGTCTAATTTCTCCTCTTTTTATGCGACGAGATTTAGGACATTGGAGCAGAAATGTAAGGCTACTGGTAGCGTGCATTAGAACTGAGGCTTCAGATCTGCATCGTTTTTCAGCAGAAGTGCATGGATTAAAAATAATAATTAATAAATACATACATACATACATAAATAATATACATGCTACGAATACAAGGCGAAGGACCGTGTTAAACGCATCGAACACAACTAGCGATCTTCTCGCTTTTTTTGTTTTCAGTTTTATCACAGTGTTTATTTTTGTGGGCACCCAACAACTTCAAGACGAGCCAACTTCGAGCGGGCATCACCTTGACCTCGAGGCGGCCCCCCTGCTCGGGAACACTTTCCACCCTCACTTGAACTCACTCATCTCCGTACTGGTGACGAACGCGTTCCGAGCGCACTTTCTCAACATGTCGAGAGTTATTTTCACTCTTATTTCGCACTGATGGTATCTGCCATGAATATGTCTAACTCTGACTCGAGAATTAGCATTGGAGTGAGGTGAGCTGTCAGATAGATCAGAGTGCGGGTGGCGGACATTACGGGTCACTCGCCATGCAGATCCTTAGCAGCCTTTATGGTGGCAGGCAGCAGAAAACACTGGCAGCCTAGACAGACAGAAAGGAAAGGCGCTTTAGAAGTGCTAGAGACGGTCAAGATGAGGTACACGCTGGACAAAGAAGAACAACTTGAGAAATTACGAGGTTCGTCATTACCATCGACGGGCTGTCGTCATGTTTCTGACGGACAAGAGTCGGAAAACTGAAGGCTGAAGGGTTACTAGGATGATGGCACTGAGTGACAGGCAGACGGAAAGAAAGGCAGCCAGGCAGAAAGATTAGATAGATAGATAGATAGATAGATAGATAGATAGATAGATAGATAGATAGATAGATAGATAGATAGATAGATAGATAGGCACTATATAATAGATAGATAGATAGATAGATAGATAGATAGATAGATAGATAGATAGATAGATAGATAGATAGATGGAAAGGCACTATATAGTAGATAGATAAGCACTACAGAATACATAAAAAGGCACTAATAGTTATAGATATGAAATGCACAATGTAATAAGTAGATAGATAGACGCTATATATCAGAGCTGTGAAAGGCGCTATATAAGAGCACTTTATTTGTCCCAATGTGAATTGTTATTGTTTTCCCACCGATGCTCCCAGTGATGTGCTGCGGTGTTTATGTTATTTTATTTTATTTATTTATTTATTTATTTATTTTTATTAATTTGAAGAGGTGGTCAGGACCTCCCTGATTTCTTTTGCCTTCTCCTCATTTTTGTTTCACTCGGCTGCGCTGCCCTTGTGTTATTTTTGCTCCTCGCAGTTTTCTGTTTTCTTTTTCGTTTTCTTGCCGTAGTCCACTCGTGTTCGCTGTTCTCACCGCGTTGTGTTGTCAGAGAGTCTTTACTTATCTTTGATTCGAAGTGACAGAAATCCCGAGCAGGTGTGTAACTTTACTGATCGTGCATTAAAACTAGGATTCGTTTTGTTTAAATGAATTTTCTGAATCGAAATAGTCTTAGAATGGTAACATTCTGAATTTGTTTACTAGAAACAGCAAGATTCATATTTCTAATTTAAATATTCCCAGTAGTTAAGATTCTAAATCTTTGTATTAGTAGTCACTGCAGGCCCATTTAACACAGCTGTCTGTCGATCCACTCCAAATGCAGTTTCCACTAATTTTAACATTCAGATTCATTTAATTTCAGTTGTTTTTGTTCTAAATTCATATTTAGTGCTGGATGTATTTTATATATATGTATATATTTTTTCAAATTCGAGCTGTCCTTTTAATTCTGCACAAGAGCTCCACTGAGCCCTCTCAGTTCAGTTTTCTTTTTGTCCGTCCCTCAGTTTTCACACCCACTTATTCTAATTTTATTAAATGTGTTCTGTCAGCTGTTAATATGCTGAATGTGTGCTTTTAATAATAACAGGAGGGTTTCTTTTGAATTTAAACAGTCGTGTTATTTCAATTGTTACTCGCATTTAGTAGTCACTTCAGGCCTCTTTAGTAACCCGCAGCTTGGCTGTCCGTCCATCCACTGCCCAGTTTTCTAACCCACTTACTGTAATCTTCCTGATGGTGACATTTCAATTGTTTAAATCCTGAACATAATAATCGGACGGTTATTTCTAACCCTCACTTTTATATGAATTCTTCTTTAACAGTAATAAAGGAGCTCCATTTTACACTTGGGGTCAAATTATCTGTCCACCCATCCCTTATATCAGACCCTCTTTAATTTAATTTTATTAATGTTATTATGTGAACGATTCATTTTCTAAATTTATTTAGCAGTAATCGCAGAGTTCATTTTTCTCATAAATACTCGTATAATTTTAGTTGTTAATATTCTAAATCTTCATATTTTTTAGCAGTCACTGCAGGCCCCATTTAACACTCCAGCTGCCCGTCCATCCTCTCCCACTGCAGTTTCCACTCATTCTAATAATCAGATTCATTTAATTTCCATTGTTTTTGTTCTAAATTCATATTTAGTGCTGGATGTATTTTATATTTTATTTTTTTCAAATTCGAATTGTCCTTTTATTTCTGTTTAGTAGCACAGGAGCTCCACTGAGCCCTGGCAGTTCAGTTTTCTGTTTGTCTGTCAGTTTTCTGTTTGTCTGTCCCTCGATTATCAGACCTGCTTATTCTAATTTTATTAATTGAGTTCTGTCAGCTGTTAATATGCTGAATGTGTGCTTTTAATAAAAAACGGAGGAGTTTTTCTAATTTAAGCAGTCGTGTAATTTCAATTTTTAATCTCATGTTGTGTCACTTCAGGTCTCTTTAGTGTCCGTCCATCCCCTGTCCAGTTTTTTAACCCACTTACTGTAATCTTCCTGATGGTGACATTTCAATTCTTTACATCCTGAACATAATAATCGGACGGTCATTTCTAATCCTCACTTTTATATTCATTTCTCTTTAGGTGTAATAAAGGAGCTCCATTTTACACTTGGGGTCAAATTATCTTTCCACCCATTCCTTATATCAGACCCTCTTTAATTTAATTTTATTAATGTTATTATGTGAACGATTCATATTCTAAATTTATTTAGCAGTAATCGCAGAGTTCATTTTTCTCATAAATACTCGTAGAATTTTAGTTGTTAATATTCTAAATCTTCATATTTTTTAGCAGTCACTGCAGGCCCCATTTAACACTCCAGTCCAGCTGCCCGTCCATCCTCTCCCCATGCAGTTTCCACTCATTCTAATAATCAGATTCATTTCATTTCCATTGTTTTTGTTCTAAATTCATATTTAGTGCTGGATGTATTTTATATTTTATTTTATTCAAATTCGAATTGTCCTTTTATTTCTGTTTAGTAACACAGGAGCTCCACTGAGTTTTCTGTTTGTCTGCCCCTCGATTAGCAGACCTGCTTATTGTAATTTTATTAATCGAGTTCTGTCAGCTGTTAATATGCTGAATGTGTGCTTTTAATAAAAAACGGAGGAGTTTTTCTAATTTAAGCAGTCGTGTAATTTCAATTTTTAATCTCATGTTGTGTCACTTCAGGCCTCTTTAGTGTCCGTCCATCCCCTGTCCAGTTTTCTAACCCCTTTACTGTAATCTTCATGATGGTGACATTTCAATTCTTTACACCCTGATTGTAATAATAGGCTGATTTTTTTTTTAAATCTTAACTCTTATTATATTATTTCTCTTTAATTGTCATAAAGGAGCTCCACTGAGCACGTGAAGTCACATTTTCTGTTTGTCCACCCCTCGATCATCAGGTCCACTTATTCTAATTTTATTCATTGTATTTTTGCAGTTGTTAATGTTTTAAATATTTGTATTAGTCGTCACTACAGACCCCCTTTAGTAACCCGCAGCTCGGCTGTCCGTCCATCCCCTGTCAAGTTTTCTAACCCACTTACTGTAATCTTCCTGATGGTGACATTTCAATTCTTTACATCCTGATCATAATAATCGGACGGTCATTTCTAATCCTCACTTTAATATTCATTTCTCTTTAGGTGTAATAAAGGAGCTCCATTTTACACTTGGGGTCAAATTATCTTTCCACCCATTCCTTATATCAGACCCTCTTTAATTTAATTTTATTAATGTTATTATGTGAACGATTCATTTTCTAAATTTATTTAGCAGTAATCGCAGAGTTCATTTTTCTCATAAATACTCGTAGAATTTTAGTTGTTAATATTCTAAATCTTCATATTTTTTAGCAGTCACTGCAGGCCCCATTTAACACTCCAGTCCAGCTGCCCGTCCATCCTCTCCCTATGCAGTTTCCACTCATTCTAATAATCAGATTCATTTCATTTCCATTGTTTTTGTTCTAAATTCATATTTAGTGCTGAATGTCTTTTTATTTTATTTTTTTCAAATTCGAATTGTCCTTTTATTTCTGTTTAGTAGCACAGGAGCTCCACTGAGCTTTCTGTTTGTCTGCCCCTCGATTAGCAGACCTGCTTATTGTAATTTTATTAATTGTCTTCTTTATTTGTTCATTTGCTGAATGTGTGCAGTCGTAACAATAGCAGGAGGAGTTTTTCTCATTTTAGCAGTCGTGTTATTTCAGTTACTCTTCTCATTTAGGGTCTCTGCAGACCCCCTTTAGTAACCCGCAGCTCAGCTGCCCACCCATCCACTGTCCAGTTTCCTAACCCACTTACTGTACTCTTCATGACGATGACATTTATATCCTGAACAGAATCTGAGGGCGATTCCTAATTTCTAATCCTCACTTTTATATTCAGTTCTCTTTAACAGTAATAAAGGAGCTCCATTCTACACTCGGGGGTCAAATGATCTGCCCACCCATCCCTTATTTTCATTTTAATTAACGTTGTTATTTGAACTGTTCATATTCTAAATTTATTTAGCAGTAATCACAGAGTTCCTTTTTCCCATGTAAACAGTCCTGCCATTTTCTAAATCTTCATATTTATTAGCAGTCACTTCAGGCCCCTTCAGCTGTCCGTCCATCTTCTCCCCGCACCGTTTCCACTTATTTTAATATTTAGACTCGTTTTATTTCAAATGTTTTTGTTCTAAATGCACATTTAGTGCTGACAGCAGGAGGAGTTTTGTCATTCTGATCGTCACTTTACTTCTGTTCAGTCAGTGAAGGAGCTCGATGAGCCCTCACAGTTCAGTTTTCTCTTTGTCTGCCCCTCGGTGATCAGGCCCACTTATTGTGATTTTATTAATTGTGTCCTCTCAGTTGCTGATATTCTGAATAAATGAAGTCGCACTTAGAACAGCAGTCAGTCATTCTTCTCATCGAAGCCGTCGTGTTGTTTCAGTTGTTCATCTCATTTAGTGGCACACAAGGCCCCTTTGAAAACCCACAGCTGCCCGTCCACTGCCCAGTTTGCTAAGCTAACCCACTTATTGTCATCTTCAATTGTTTACATCCTGAACATAACAATAGGCTGCTGTTGGTTTTTTTTTCTAATCCTAATTGTTTTATTGTTTCTCTTTAATAATAATAAAGAAGCTCCACTGAGCACTCGGACTCACAGTTTCTGTTTGTCCATCTCTAGATCATCAGGCCCTCTTATTTTAATTTTATTAATCGCATTATTTCAATTGTTAATATTTGGAATATATTTAGCAATAATCACAGGGTTATTTTTGCTAATCTACATGCTTGTATATCATTAATACGTTGATTTCATTTAGCAGTCATTGCAGACTCCATTTAACACCCCCAGTCAGTTTGCTGACCCCCGTATACTAAGATTAATAATCCTAGGATTTCAGCTCTTATTGTTCGGAGTACACGGAGTAGCAGGACCAGGCGACTCTTCTCATTTTAATTGTCTATTTAGTCGTAGTAATGGCTCTCCTTTTAGCTCTCACAGTTGACCTTGGTGGAGACTCAACAAAAATATTCTCTGCTTATTCATATTCTTGTCAGTTTGTCCTCCGCTCTGTTTTCTGGCCCACTTATTTTAAAATTCATAATCCTGTTATTTCTCTTGTTAATATTCTGAGAATCTTTAGCAGTGATGACAGAACTCGTTTCTCTGATATAAACAGCCAATTTATTTTAAATGTTTAAATTCTGAATATGTTTAGTAATAATAGCAGAATGAACCCTTCTACTGTTAATAATCTCATTTATTATTATTATTATTATTATTATTATTTTCAAATGCTAATAAATATAAATTCTGTCCTCCCTGACCATTGGACTTGCTTTTATTCGATGCTAATTAGTGTTCCCTTATTTTAATTCTTATTTATTTGATCTTTTTTCTCTTTTTTCATCATGTAAAGAACTTTTAAGTTGAAAAAATTTGTATGAAAATGTGCTCTATAAATAAATGTTGTTTTTGTTCTTCCTCTTCTTCTTCTTCCTCTTCTTCTTCTTCTTCTTGTCGTTGTTGTTCTCAGGGGAAAATGTGGCTTTTAACAGCAGCTCTTTAAATTAAAAAACACATAAATGGGCAGATAAATAAATATATAGACAGATATATAAAGAGATATAAATACAGTACCGTGTATACAGAGACACACACTGAGCTCTGAACACACAGCAGATGACAAAGAATTCTTCTCTGGTTATTCTAATTATTATTGCTGTTCTTGTTGTGGTGTAAACACTGCTAATTATTTCAGAAGTGAACATTTTGTATATGAACTCCTCTATTCTTATTAATACTGTTATTATCATTTCAAGTGTTAATCTGTCAGTAATAGTAAGTCGGCCTCATTTAACTCTCCTCTGGGGGGGTCCTTTCATTTCCAGGCCCACTTATTCTCACATAGACACTCGTAGTCTTTCTAATGGAAATGTTAGGAAATTATTTAGAAGTTGTAGCAGGATGGACCCTCCTGTTTTTTAACAACCGTCTTTTTATTATCTCAAATGCTGATATGTCAATCTGTAGTTCATGCACCTCCATTTTGTGTAGAGTTTGTACTCCTGAGAGTATCAGGTGTGAAGGGGGAGCCCACCCTGGACAGGCCATCACTGGGCTATACGCTCTCAACGCCGTTGTATGGAATCAGTCGTCTGTTAGACTGGCGATGCCATAACTGGATTAAAGGGTTCGGTCAAGGGGTGGTGGTGGCATGGATTGTGAAAGGCGCTATAAAGCTAAAGCCTCGTTACCTGAAAGGACTACAAGGGCACCGTTGGGACAACTTCAGTCGGTTCTTTGCTTTTAACCCCAAACTTCTAGGATAGACGCCATCACCCCGACATCGAAAATGATAAGTGGGTTAGAAAATGGAGGGATGATTTCAGGTGACCCTAAGAGCTCATTTCAAATGCCACTTGATTACACTGAATGTCCCAAATGCTAGTGACATTCTTACTCGGATATTGTTGCTGATAGTATGCTGTACTGTAAAGATTTTAGTATCTTAGATAGATAGATAGATAGATAGATAGATAGATAGATAGATAGATAGATAGATAGATAGATAGATAGATAGATAGATAGATAGATAGATAGATAGATAGATAGATAGATAGATAGATAGATAGATAGATAGATAGATAGATAGATAGATTTTTATTTGTCCCCATCAGGGGCATTTGGCTTCACAGCCTCATGTTCGATTGTTTCACATTTTTATGTATTTCCAGAATTTTGCATTCATTCTGTGAACATTTTCAAATAATAATTTTCCTGACCATCAATAATAAATGTAATGACCAGTCCTAAGCGTGATGCCCTGATCATACTATAGGGTCTCATACGAGCGCAGACCCCAGCCAGCGTCGCGTACTTCATCTTAAATCGGTGTCATTTTATATTTTTTATTTTTTTTTTTTTATGTTTTATAAATAGAGAAGTCTGACGTGTGCCCGTCGAAGTGGCGCTGTTGTTCCTTGTCACTGCGGTCCTTGTGATGTTGTGCAGGTGTACCTTTGCCTGCCGGTGGCTTTCCCTTGAGGGTTTAAAGTGACGCCCGACCTCGGCAGACTTGTGCCTGTGTGTGTGTGAAGTGAAATGTCCCCCGATGGACGCCAAGCCCCCCGCCGCTTTGAAGCGCTGAACTTTCAGCTCATTTTGTGTAATTCCGACGTGCTATTCTTTTCTTTTCTTTTTCCTCTTTTTGCACAACAGCCGTCATGAGTGTCAGCGCCACTGAGGGAGGCCCTCGGAGTCCTCACTTGGATTAGGGCCACACGCCACGCTCGCCCCTTCTGCAATTTATTCATTAGCACACTCAATTTGTGGCCGTCTTCTATAACCCATAATTACTAAAAGTGCAATGAATTGTTTGGCGGCTGTCGCCCTCACATCTGTTTGCCACTTACGGTATTTTATGTCCTTGTAAAGTTGGGGAGAAAGCCAATAAATAAAGTGACACACGCAGATCACCGTGTCACTGTGGGTCACGAAGGAAGCTGGCATCTTTCCGTGTTTGTGCGCGATTTTAAAGGGTGGGAGGCATGGAGGACCACCTGCCCCCCATTACATTATGAGAATCATGTTAAAAAAAATTAAAAAAAAGACTTTAACACCAGGCCTTCTTACCAGCAAGTGTTCGCATTCTCACTTTGCATTTTCACTTTTGCAGTAAGGATTCTTTCTTTCTTTCTTTCTTTCTTTCTTTCTTTCTTTCTTTCTTTCTTTCTTTCTTTCTTTATTTTTTATTTATTTATTTATGTATTTATTTATTAGAACAGATTTTTATTAGAGAATATTTACATCCAATACAAGCATGGCGATGAGACATCGTTTAAACAGAAATATCATATGTAGTATTAACAAAGTACATTCAAATACAACAGTACAAAGTTTATTATTATGGGTTACATTACAATAAGGAATAAATAAAAGCCGTTTCAAAGGCTAATATTAACACGTCTCATTTGTGCAGTAAGGTGTATCTTGTTAATAATAATCTCCGACGTGTAGGCCTTTCACCGGCGCTCCGCTACGACCCGTCGTGTTACTGAAGCGACAGGAATGGCCGTCTTATACCATAAAGGACATTTTGACAATCGTATGTGCACGCGTATTGTTACTAAATGATAACAGCCTCTTAATATCAAGCCTTGAAGATAAAGGCCGTTTTTATTACCATATATGTAAAATTTTCATCTAAGGTGTATATTTTTACTAAAGTATTGGTAAATTAAACCTTTGGACATAAAAGATTTTTTCCACCTAATATTTATATTATCGTTTATGTGATAAGGCGTGTATTGTTATTACAACGTTAAATGATATCAAGCTTTGAAGATAAAGGCCATTTTGCAACAGATATTCCAACTTGTGAATTAAAGCGTATGTTTTGACTAAGTAACAATACATTAATAATGTGACCTTTTGAAGATAATAATCCGTTTTTGGCAGCAGACGTCTTCACCTGCCCGTCAAGCCCACCTTTCAAAGTGCCTGCCAGTCATGAGGTGCGGGGTCTCCCCGACTGAGCCCATTCTAAAGCGTGGCAGATGCGCAGCACACGATGACACGAACCAGCGAGGTGACAAGGACAGGACAGGATGCCCCAAAGATCAGGGAATGTGACGAGGACAGGACCTTCTCTCTCAACGGCTGCTGTTTAGGGGTCTGATCGAGCGGTCATACGGTGCGCAAGCTGAGGGCTTCATAAAATACAAAAAAAAAAAAACAGAAAACAGAAAAAAGAAAGAAAGAAAGAAGCCTTGCCTCAGAAGTGCTGTGTGCTCCAGAAGACATTGTTGGACGGTTTAAAAAGAGGACCCTCTGTTTATAAAAGAATAAGACGAAGCCATGTAGGTAGAAGTGGGCTTGTATGTCCCACTTATGGAGTCAGGGAGTGCAGAAGAAGAAGAAAAGGCCGACGCGGTCCTCCCACGGACACCACGGACGTGAGTGTCCAGAGCAGCAGCAGCTCGAGGGCCCTTTAGATGTCCCTGTAAAGCTGCTCGACGATCTCATTATCCACGTTTATAGAGCCGCAGTTCTCGCCGTGTTAGTGCTCTGTGTCCCTCGTGTCCCCACACAAAAAGGCCCTCACAAGGCCACAGGCTCAGCTGACGAAAGTCACCGAGCTCTTGGTGTGACCTGCGCTCAGAGAACATTTGGCCCTTCAAGGGAAATTCCGACGTATCGCGGCCATCAGGTCTGCGTTTAAATGTTTAGACTTGAAAAGGTTCAGTCAGAGCTTTAAAGGTAGAGCCCTGAATGGAAACAACACAGTATAATAAAAAAAAGTAAAATAGTAATAATAATAATAAAAGTTCGTGTGTAGCACTGATGTCCTATTATTATTATTATTATTATTATTATTATTATTGGTAATGCCTCACTGCGACTGTCACGATTTCTTTTTAGAAATTCTTGTTTTCACTTGTTATAACATTTATGTATTTATTTACTTATTTATAGAAATCTAAAAGTTAAATATCCTCCTTCATGGGTCATATAAAATGATATATATATATATACATATATATATAGTGCCTTTCATATCTAGCTATCATAAAAGGCCTATCATGTTGTTAATAATACAACAATAGTAATAAAAATAAATGTAACTAAATAGTACTAGTAGTGGCCGTTTAATTATTAGCAACATTAGTCCTATAAGCTGAGGTGCTTTCATTATTATTTTCCATTTGCTGTTTTCAGTTACTAGTAAATGGCAAAAAGGTGAAAGAGAAAAATATTTAAAATAAGCCACAGGTCATTTTTTTATCCATGTTATTTTTATTTATTTATTTATTACTATTAGTAGCAGTTTTACTATTTGTATTGTTATTAGTATAGTAGGATAGCATTATTTGTCAAAGATTATTTCGAATGTTGAAGCTCATTTGATCTGTAGGCTTCAATTGAAAGGCCAAAATATTGAAAATATTTACAGTAAGTCACAAAAGATGAACTTTTCTTTTTACTTTAATCTGTCATTATTATTATTATTATTATTATTATTATTATTATTATTATTATTGCTGTTGTTGTTATTATTATTATTTCCCATTAGAAACTCATTTACTGTTGTTGGATGCAAGTATGTTAAAAATATGACAGAGAAAAATTATAAAAATAAGCCACAACAAAAAAAAATACACAACATAAATTTTTAAATTAATTTTGCTATATTGTACTATTATAATATTATACTAGTTTTACCATTAGTGTTATTGTCCGTAGCAGTTCAATTTTTATTCCTCCAGTGGAAATTCATTTAATCTTCTAGTCTACTATTAGAAGGACAAATTATAAAACAGAAAAAATCTTTTATTTTGATCTATTATTATTATTATTATTATTATTATTTTGTGGGTTGCTAGTAAATGACACAAATATGACAGAGAAAAATGTTTTACAATAAACCAGTGAGGGAAAATTATTTTTTTTAAGTCATTCCGATCTTTATTTACTTACATATTTATTTGTTTGCTTGTTTATTTATTTGTTTATGTATTCTTAGTAGTAGTAGAATTAGTTTCTATAATGGTTGAATTTTTATATCCCAGTTGGCATCGCATTTGGTCTTGTGGCTTATTAGATGACATAAATATGAAAAAGAAAAACGTTCACAATAAGCCACAAAAAAAAAAACACTTTTTAATTCATTCTGTCCCATTACAGTACTATTTGTACTTGTGTTATTATTATTAGTTTTACTATTAGTATCTTATCCATAGCGGTTCAATTACTAACTCACTTGATTTTACAGGCTACTATTAAGAAGCCAAAATGTGAAAGAGAAAAATAATTTACAATACGCTACAGAAAGCTCCCTTTTCTTTTCTTTTTCAACTACTATTATTATTATTATTATTATTATTATTATTATTATTATTATTATTATTATTATTATTATTATTATTATTCATTCCCATGTGGAGACTCGCTTGCTCTCTTGACGCTTGCTCTCTTGACGAGAGGCCCCCAGACGAAGCGTTCGTTTGTTCATTTCGATCCGCTGTTGTGTTTGTCGCCCATTTCAATTCGAACACAACGGCGCCCGTTTTGCGAGCTTCATAAACTTAAGGCGCGCGCCTGCGTATTTTGCGCCTCCCGGCTCGTCTCTCGTGGCTGTTCATTGCGCGTTCAGGTTGCCCTGTTATTCTCGTGATGTCCGCATATGACAGAACACTTTTTCTAAAGGCTGGTAAGTGTATTCCTGTATTTTTATACTTCATAGACCATTTGTGAACACATGCCGTAATGACGCTCATTTTTAAATAGTGCGGCACACCTGATCTGCTGGAGATCCACTCGCTTGTTTCACGCGCTCTTTCACTTTGTGGATTATGATGGCGGGTTCGGCCGGTTTGCCTTTACAAGTTACTTGCCTCCACACTTGAGTTCATTTTACATTCATTCATTCATTTTTTCTAGCACATGCTTGCACAGGGGAGGCATTTTGGGTTCCCTAAAGAACCACTTTGGTTCCAGGAAGGGCATCTCTCAACTTAACAATTTCAATGATAAGAACAAATTTGTGAAAATGACCCTTGCTTTTAAAGGACTCTCACGACACTCTATCCCACCTCAGCAGGCTCAGTTCAGCTTTTCTTGTTTTGCTCGCCTAATATAATTAAAGATTTCTGTTTTGGTCCATAGTGCTAGGGTGTTTTACTGTGTTAGCCATTATGGATGTAATGAGAAGTTAAGCAAAATGGCACCTTTTATGGGCTTACTAAAAATATTACAATATGCAGACTTTAGAGGCAACTCAGATCCCTTAAGGTGTAAACACCTTCATGTGCTTTCCAAGGTTTAGATGTTATTTCTTTGTCAGACAACGCAGCTACGAGGAGGCGCACAGCCGAGTGAAGAGCAGTTTTATAGCCGCTAGTTTTAAGAGCGGACATGCGGACAGAAAGCCCACGTGACACGGGGAGAGCAGCTAACCACTGAGCCACTTGACTACTACATTATGAACTGCAGTTAACGCTGCTTAATGGTTTATGATTTCGATGACGTGCGAATCACACGAGTGTTGCTACAAATACTGCAGGCGGGGATTTAAATCGCATTCTACACCTTTTCATCAGACTTAATGCATATCTGTAATTTTAATCTGTAGTCTTTGTCAATTTGCCTTTAAAAATGGCAGGAACTGCACATGTGCGTTAGAAAGGCTGACAGCGTTAACCGGCAGGTTCATTACGCTGGTGGCGGCGCTCTGCTCGTTTCCTTAACCGTTCCGTGCCGAGTCATTTCCCGGTGGTCCACTGACTGGCATTACAGTTACCAGTCCATGGTATGTAGGTTTGTGTGCTTTGGTGCTGACAAGGGGCCACCTCGTGTTCTGCGCCCTGACATCTCAAAGGACAAAATGCTAAACCGCCGGCTCGGCTATGGGGAGCTTGGGTTCTTTTAGTGATGTGGTGCGCGCGCATCTCTCAAAAGACTCACGAGGGGAATCCCGGCTTGTGAAGAAAGAAAGAAAGAAAGAAAGAAAGAAAGAAAGAAAGAAAGAAAGAAAGAAGTGTTTGATTTTCAAGATTGTTTTTACTTTCGTCTGCAGTAAAGAAAGTGAAGTGCGCGCAAGTTTGTCGGCTCCCACCCGGTAAGCCGCGCTCGGGACGCCCGAAGCCACCACTTTTATTAGCTAAAAATAAACTTGGGGACAAAACGTGAACGTGGCGTGCGTGTGTCACATCAGCCATGGCCTCTGAAGCTGATAAGCAAAAGTGCAGTTGTATCAGGGCAGTGCTCGGTGTGACCTCAAAACCAGCTGGACTCCCCAGTCCAGGAGCAGCAAAGACCCTCTAGAGGCGACCGCAAGACCTGGCTGTCTTTTTCCTGACGATGGACACCCTAAGACCACTTTATAGGGGTAGAGGAGATTGGGGTGCAGGTGTCTGGGAATTGCAATACCCACGGGAGGGTATGAAATCTTCTTCTTCTTCTTCTTCTTCCTTCCATAAGAACCCTGAATACCACGAGGACTGATTGAGATCATTTATGTTAGCTAGGTAGAATGCCTAGAGGGGGCTGGGTGGTCTCGTGGCCTGGAACCCCTGCAGATTTTATTTTTTCTCCAGCCGTCTGGAGTTTTTTTTTTTTGTTTTTTCTGTCCTCCCTGGCCATCGGACCTTACTTTTATTCTATGTTAATTAGTGTTCCCTTATTTTAATTCTTATTTATTTTGTCTTTTTCTCTTTTCTTCATCATGTAAAGCACTTTGAGCGACATTATTTGTATGAAAATGTGCTATAGAAATAAATGTTGTTGTTGTCCTTACTCTTCTTCTTCTTTCTCTTCTTCCTCTTCTTGTTCTTCTTCTTATTCCTCTTCTTATTCTTCCTCCTTTTCTTCTTCTTCTACTGTGACTGTGACTTGAGCAAGCTTTTGAACCCCCCCACCCCCACCCCCGCAACTGGACATCCAAGGGGAACAAAGGATGTGAAACTGTTTCATTTGTCATCAGCCGAAACAATAGCAAGTACCGACAGTTCTTTTTTTCCACTGCAGCTCAACCACTGCCAAAAAGTAAAATGAAATTTACAAGGAGAACATTTACCTTGTTAAGCTTACCTTCTCCTTTGCTTGTTCTCTACAGTAAAAAACTCTATGGAGTCATTGGAGACAAGATAAATAACTGGGGACTTCCATGTGAACCCCATTTAATGTTCAAAATCAAAAAAGATGCTGCAAATGAAAATTACAAATTAAAAATGTTAGGACCATCTTGGTCCATCTAAGGTCTCAGTTGTGGGTTTGACACTGAACACCAACTTCAAGTCTTTTGTTCTCATAAATGTCACATCTGGCAGAAGGTGGTGGGGCGTCTGAGGCCGAGGAGGAAATGACATCACAGGTCCACATCTAAGGGGAAAAGGGAGAAGGCATCAACAACTGCATCACCCTCACCTCTATAGAGCCCAGATGACACAGCCAAGGCACATACATGTGTGACAATATCCTGGATAGATAGATAGATAGCGTAGTTGGCAGGATTAGATAGATAGATAGATAGATAGATAGATAGATAGATAGATAGATAGATAGATAGATAGATAGATAGATAGATAGCGTAGTTGGCAGGATTAGATAGATAGATAGATAGATAGATAGATAGATAGATAGATAGATAGATAGATAGATAGATAGATAGATAGATAGATAGATAGATAGATAGATAGATAGATAGATAGCGTAGTTGGCAGGATTAGATGTGAATCAGGTTTGATGCATATATTTCTGTTATATGCCATTTGGTTTGAGATTTGCAATGTGCTATTGTTTGTGATGCGCCATCAGTCAAAATAACAAATGCAATGCATTTTATTACAGCACATGCCTTACAAAATACATTTCAATGTATCTAAGTTCAATGAAATCTAAGTAATCAGCATAGATCCTGGTGTTAACATTTGCAGTGCACCATCTGTAGGAATGTGTCTTGTGGTGTACTATTTGTTGGAAAGACAAATGCAATGCATATGTCTCTGTTGTAAGCTATTTGGGATGAGATTTGTTAAAGCAATGCTAATGTTTGTGAAGTGCCTTTTGTTGGAATGACAAATGCAGTGCAGGTTATTTCTATGTATGTTTGAGATGCACCATCTGTTGGAATGACGGGGACATAGCAACCAGATAAACACACAAATAAATTAATAACTGTGCACCCAAGGACCCCAACAGCATTGCCCCCTCGAACGGCAGGTCCCATGCCAGCCAGTGGGTGTCCAGATTGGGTTCATGCCAGAGGAGCACTGCCACCCATCATACTGGGGGATGAACTGCTCCTGTTTGGCAGTTTTCACCAGTCCATCCATCATTATTTCTGCCCAAATGGTAGTAAAACTGGGAACCCTAATGACCAGACTGTGCATCCAGTCATGCTGCCCGCCCGTCCGGGTAAGGTATTGCTCTCAATCCCAGTTGGGATGCCAGTCCACCCTCCGTCTTTCGGACCATACATACTGTAAGAGTTGTGGCACAGCTGAACAGATCTTTGACCCAACTGCTGGTCTTCTCCTTCTAATTATTTGATTTCATTTCCGTCATAAAGTTGTTGCTCCACTCCAGCACTGATTTATTCCCACTTACAGTGTTACTCCAAGCCCAGGATGTCTGGCCTGAGGGTCTCCCACACAAGCTAGGGGTTTCCGTCACAATGAAGCCAGATGAAAACTTGTGCCCGCTTGTTGTCATTAATCTAAACTTGCCATCTCATTGCAGGTGATGAAACTCGGTTACCCAGCCATTGCGGTGGAGCTGCTGAGGGCCAACGCCAATCCCAATGAACAGGACACAAGTTTGGGGGTTACCATCGCCCATGACGCTGCCCGTGAAGGCTTCCTGGAAACCCTGATGGTTCTCACCGAGAACGGAGCCGACGTCAACCTGCAGGATCACCAGGGGAACTTGCCGCTTCATTTGGCAGCCAGAGAGGGCCACTTGGACATTGTGAGACACTTGATAGATCTGACAAGTGACCCCCTCGTCAAAAACAAAGAGGGGCACACTGCGTCTGACCTTGCAGAGATGCACGACAGGCACCTTGTGGCTGAGTGTCTTGGGAACCGACTGCAACGGTAGAGGCAAAGCTGTGCCATTTTTACCAGTGTGCACTGCTGGCAGCATCCTGTCCTCGTCCTCTTGTGGGTCACCTCAGACCACCCTGTTGGTTCCACTTTCTCTTTGTTTGTCAGCACCGCCTGCCCCCACTCCAAGAGCCACAATGTGGGAAATTTTCTGTATTTTCGTCTTTTCACAAAGTCCACTTTGACTTTCTTTTTTATGTGACATGAATGTCGGCGACTGTAGGTGGGAGCCATGTTCCTAATTTTATAACAGCCCTCCCTCCATGTCATTGTGACACGTTACATCGAGAGTGACGTGTGGGTCCAGTGTGGGGCTCGTTTAAAACATTTAGTGCCACCGAAAGCCAGGCGCACTCAGAAGAGTCCTCCTTCTCCTCATGGCCAATGACGAATGCTAACAGAGCGCCCCCTGCTGGTGGAGTGATTCCAATGTACATTCAGTGTAAATACAGAGATTCCAGAAATTAATATACTGTGCCTAATAAAAATAAAGGCATCAAATCATGTAAATAGGGAGACATGCAATAGATTTGAACGTTTTAATTGCATTTATGTCACGGTGGATGAAGCTTTGGCTTCACAGCTCCAAAGGACCACACCTCTAGTGGTCTCTGTATTATTCTTAACGCTTCCTCAGGGGTCTTCTCGGTTTCTGTGCCCATCCCAATTTAAGGTTAATTGACTGGCATCTCGTCCAGGGTCAGGTCCTACCGATGGAACAGGCGCCAGCTCTCCACCAACCTGCAATGGCAACACGGGTTCAAAACGTGAATTGGGAGGTAAACTCGACCAGGGCCACCGTTATCGATTAAGAAGCAATCGTCACAGTGGGCTGAAACACGATGACACTTAAAAGTGCTCTCATATTGTCCCTCATTTTACATCAATTTTGAAAGATCCCCAGATCCAGATAAAATGGTAAGGGGGTGTATGAAATACTGGGGGGGAGGAGGGTATAGTGTGATCAAGTCCCAAAAATCCAATGAGGAATAGTATATCCAACAGCATTGTGGGGGGCTTGGCCTGGGCAAAAGACCACCTAGAGCAGTAGGTGAAAAATGAACACACAGGCCAGGATGTAAGAAAGAAAATTTCAGACAAAATTGAAAAGATAAAAGTACTGTGAAATGGGACAATAAAGAAGTAAGAATAACACATCATTTCAGTATGATTCACAAAATCTATTCTTGTTGCTTATTTCCAAATTATTTATTTAATTATATTTAGCATGAAATGTGCCCTGAAATGAAAACGTCTCACTTTCACTCATCAAAATTAAGAGGGTGGGCTTTAGCGAGTGCTGTCTTGTGATTGGTGGATTGGCTTGACTTGTGAACGCGCAGTCTCACTGTTGTCACTGCGGGCATCAGATACAATTGCAAGAAAAAGATTTCCCAGAATTCCTGCATGAAGTGGCAACTTTAATTCTGGAAACTCAGAACTCACCAGAATATGAAGAGTTGGCTGTCAATGTGCATCTTGATGGCCGAAGGTTCACATCCGCTAAACCATTGACTCACCAGTCCAAACACAAGACCCTCTAAAACTTACCCTCTCAAGTTTGATGACTGAAAGTGACAGTTTTCATTTCTGGGCTTATTTCATGCTGCATGCATGTCACTGAAATAAATACATGAAGAAATCCACCTTAATAAAAGGATAAGTGTCTGTGTGTGTCTGGTTGCTATGTCTCTGTCATTCCAACAGATGGTGCATCACACCCGTTAACACGGCTTTTACAATTCTTATACCAAATAGCATATAACAGAAACATATGCATTACACTTGTCATTCCAACAGGTGGTATGTTACAAACACTAACACTGCTTTTATGACTTGCATAACAAATGGCATATAACAGAGACATATGTCTTGCATTTCTCAGTTCAACACATGGCGCATCATAAATATTAACATTGCTTTCACAACTCCCATACCAAATGGAATATATGTATTGCATTTGTCATTCCAACAGATGGTGCATAAAAAAACATTTGTTGTAATGCATTTGATTTTGGAAATGTTTGTGATCTGCCATCTGAATGAACAATGCAATGCATTTTTAATACATGCATTACAAAAGATATTCCAATAGATGACGCACTGCAAACATTAATGCCAAGGTCTATGTTGATTACTTAGATTTCAAAACTGTCTTGCACAAGTAGCACAGCTAGTAATAAACACATAAAGAAATAAGTAGCAAAAAAATATTTTTCATGCCACATGTAATTATACTCCTATCCCAAGTTGTTTTTGTTAATTTATTGTAACATTTTACAGTACTTTTACTTGTTTGCATATCTATTTCTTTAACTTTGTAATTTTCTGCAACATACTCCTCCACAGGAATGGACTAACAAGTGAATGCAGAAAACGAAAATGACAGTGGATTAAGGTGCCAAGGTCGCGTCTTCAAAATGATTGAGAAATTGACCCCTTTTGTAACCACTGTCTAGGTTTTTTTTTTTTTAATTATTTTTCTGTTTGTTGTTCTTATAAATTCCAAGTCAGCACTGCCACTTCATGTGCCCAGTTTCCGGGTTTCAAATCTCGCTGTTGTCGTTGGTGCGCAGGTGTGAGCGCCAGAAAACTTAAATGTGAGGTTAACTGGTGACGCAAAAATTTCTCCCTGGACGTGATGTGAATGGCGCCGCCCTACGATTGGCTCCAGCTTTCACCCATAAGGGTGTATGGGATAGGCTCCGCCCCCCACGCCCCTGATTAAGCGCAATTGCTAAATTTTATTCCACGTCGGGGTCAAGCAGGTTAAGAAGATGGATGGATTTTTGTCCTTAACATTAACTTGACAAGATTTACTTCATCTTTATGTGATGATAAAACAATATGAGCTGCGTATCGGTCGGAGATCAATGAGGCTCGTGCTTCGCCCGTCACGGACTAAAGCTAAATGTCGATTTGTTGACGTTTGCCGCCGGCGCCTTTTCAGGCACAGGTGCACAAGTCCATTGACATGCGCACACCCGAAGCTCGGTCAGTCAAATCATTGTTAGCAGCGAATCTGGAAAGGGGTCTGCATGGTGCACAACCTTGCCAGGATTGTCTGAAGTGCTGATACCAGTCTATTGCGGGCACTTGAAAAGGTCAGCTGGCATTGCGTGGGGAGAATGGTACTCACTCCCTGCGAACACCGTGGTGTATGTAGGGCACTGTTCTCATGGGTGGCACTAAATCAGTCTGATGTTATTCGCAAGGCTGGCACCAAATTCAGCTTAAGATACCGATCCTCACTGTGCAGCTGGCGCTGTGTTGAAACATATAGCGTGCCAGACATGCCGGTTTGCTAGGTGTCCATAAGACTGGCACTGTGAATGAATGAACGAATGCGTGACTGGCTGGCACTGAATCCATGCAGCGCTTGTCCCTTGCTGGCACTGATTTCCTGCATTCGTGCTGTTGGGACCAAAGTCGACTGGCACTGCACATTCTTAGACATAAAGGTGCCAATGTGGTTCTGTACAGCCACGCCACAGGGCAACCCAAACGAACCATCCATATGAAGGTCCCAGAAAGTACCTAGCAGTCCCCATAAATAACCGTGAAGAGATGACAGCGTGAGGGCTTGTGGCATCCCAAAGGCCTCGAGCGGCACCCCGTAATGCAGGCTCAGCTTCCGTGGTCTCCTTGGTCTGCAGTACATTAAAAATGTCTATTTTATTTCCATATGTAGAACATTTTAAAAGCTCAAAGAACCAAACGGATATACAAAGACCTCTTTAAAGAATGCCACGGGTCTTTGTCAAGCAAAAGAAGCAGCCAGCCCAGTAAAGTGCCATTGGAGAACCTGCAGGAGCGAAACTTAAAATTGCTGCGCGGTTTGTGCGGACCCCTCAGGTTCGCGAAGCTCACAGAACTAAATTAGAATAAAATGCGCTCCACTGGAACTGCACGGCGTGTCACGCAGACGTCCAGCGCAATGCCCACCAAGAGCCCAACCGTCCAGAGCCGTCGCACCCTCAGAGGGGTGACACTGGGCGACAAATCTGAAATAAGTGGTCCAACAATGGATGGCAGGCCTGGTCTCTTCATTTATAGCGCCTTTCCTTATAAACGCATTCAAAGCATTGCAGTGTTTGGGAATTATAAGCTTATTAAATGTCGTTTAAGAACTTCTCGACTGATCCGGGTAATGTTAAGATGTGGAGATCTGAGCCGAAATCGAGCGAAATCAAATATGAGAATGTGAAGAAGCTTATAGCATCTGATTTTATAAAGGAATTATGAGAGGACGGCACCGAAGTAAATCGGGAACGCCAGCCTGCGTGACGCTTGTTTAATTTATATTTCGCAATGCAAAAAAGACTTCAAATTCTTACACAAAACTAACGGAAGTGAGAATTTAGTAATAATTAGGAAGTGTGCGCTGTAATACAAAACTCAACTTCTGATGCGGTTTCCCAAGGTCGCAAAAGCTATTTTAAAATGTGACTTTGACCAATGAGTTTTTTTTATTCTTCAGGCTTTATTGTATATAGCGCCTTTCAAATGGCAAAGAATTGGAAACAAACCACCGAGGTAAAGTGCCATTAAATCGCAAATGGCCGACCGTCAAATCAGGACATGTTTTGGTGTCAGGGGGTCTTCGCTGTGTGCTCGGCTACACCTGAAACCTCATGCCGTTTGAATTGATGTCGTTTGGTGACATTTGAAATGTCTTCTCTTGACTGAACGCTGAGAAGTCCGCTATGACACAACTGGTCTCAATTAGCGCTGAAGACCCCCTTGCAGTATGTCTTTGAGTGTTGGTGCACCTGAAAAGGGGTCTTCGTCGATATTAAAAGCAAAGAGTTTGCTATTTCACCCATGACTTCTCACCTTCGCTTCTTTCTGTCACTAAGCGTTTCAGAGTGGCACCTTTGTGGTGTTCGTCCATATTCAGGAGTTTGGATTTCGTTTGTTAGCCCCTGATCTGAATGTCCGATGGCTCGTCTGACATTTCCAGCGACAGAGATGAGTTGTGTTCGTTAAAATGTCATTTATTCATCCCGTTGGACCTCCTGAAGTGCGTGCATTTGTCACGTGTCCCCGTCTGCCCAGTTCATAAATGCGAGCGAAGCGCACGCCTATAGGACTTCGCTTCGTCTCGTGCGGCTGTTTTCGGTTGCAGGGGTCCTGGGGGTCGGGGGGGGTAGCCTTTTGGGGTGCAAAATAATAATAAAAAGCCGGGAATAATGCGTACAGAAACTTTGATGTTTATATTAATGAAGATAAAAATGTAAATGTATTAACAATTGCATTTAAGCAGTCCAAATTGAATTGTGAAGCTGTGCAAAATTAACGCTTTTGAAAATAAAATTCATCCTGAAAATCAACTGAGTCTTTTTTTTTTCCATGTTGGTATATTTGTAGAAGTGTTTTGGTGATGGAAGGCAACTTTAGCCAGCGGTGTTTTTCCTCCGTTTTGCGCTATTAAAGAAAGAAAGAAAGAAAATCATCACATGCTCCCAAGCTAAGTTCATAATGTGTGCTTCTTTATTTAATTTTTATTTTATATGTATTGTTTAAAGAAAGAAAGAAAGAAAGACAGAAAGAAAGAAAAATCAGCGCATTCTCCTAACCTAAATTCGTAATATGTGCTTCTTTATTTAATTTTTATTTTTATATGTATTGTTTAAAGAAAGAAAGAAAGAAAATTCGACCTTTCCAGCTCCGTCTATTAGGCGCTTTATTTTGTTATTACATTATTATATTTTGACCTGAATTATCTTTTTGCTCCTTTGTCATCTAATTAGTCAGGAGATTTTTTTTTAGTCTTTGTAAATTTTGGCAGATCAGCGAACATTTTCTCCATCTCTAGTATGTATACATTACGCATAAGAGATATGTTTTAAATATAAAAGATAATAGTTTGATTTAACACGTTTAAACTACAGAGACGAATAACTGTGTTATTATAATTCAGTTCAGTTTTTTCTGATCTCTTAATTGATTGTTTTTTCCTTGGACAAGATAAATGGATTAGTTGTGTTTGGGAAAGAAAAAAGGAGAGGAGAAAAAGAGAGAAATGTTGGGTGTGCTCGGTGCACTAGGAAAGAAAAGAAAAAGGAAAGTTTGACAAAGAACCCACGGCTTCGGGGTCTTTACTCATCTTTTACAAACTTATACTGGTATAGCAGCGGTGAAGAAGTAAGTCTGCAAGACTCGTTTTACGGCCTTCTGCGTATCAGTGTACATCGGAGTCACGAACTTCACGTCCATTCCGTACATTCAAACTAAATCAGAATATAAACGACACGTCAAAGAAGAAATCCGGATTTTCGTTACACTCGTATATATTTCACTGTGGACAGCTACTCCCATATCTATATACAGTACTCCAGATGTGACCACTTCTTTACTGGGGACGAAATCAGACCCTCCATGGCTCACTGCCCTGTCTGCTTCAAGGCCTTATTGTTTTCTGGAAACGTTGTCTACAGGGCCACCCGCAGCTCTTGCGCCACCAGCTCTGTCACTGCCGGCTCCACTTTCTGCAGCAGAACATAACCATTTGTAAGATCTACCGGTCTGCGGTGGGTTGGCACCCTGCCCAGGATTGGTTCCTGCCTTGTGCCCTGTGTTGGCTGGGATTGGCTCCAGCAGACCCCCGTGACCCTGTGTTTGGATTCAGCGGGTTAGAAAATGGATGGATGGATGGAAGATCTACCGGTGCAAGTCGCAAAGGGGCCTACTGCAGAGTTGAGATTAAGACCGGGAAGACTTGTGCGCCCACCTCTTTATCTTAGGGATATGATTCAGTACTGAAAAAAAAAAAAAAAGTTTTAGAAAAAAAATCTTTGTCTCAAGAGTAATGTTAAATGTTGTAAATATGTCTGAAACCAGGGCAGTTGATTTTTTTTGTAAGAGGGAAGTTATGTGTAAGATATATATTATAGATAATATAGATAAAAATTTGATTTAATGCGTTTACAGTAAAAATTGCTAGGATTTCACAGGTGTTAACTGTAAGTTTTCACAATAAAATACTGTATTCAGATTTTTTTTGTAATCACAGTAAGATACGCTGTCGTCTGTCAAAAGACATCAAATTACTGTAAAATTGTATTTGGAGAAGACCCCGTTGCATTGTGGGATATTACATGCACAGAGAGTGGAAGAAAATTGAATAAAATGGAGTTGTGGTGTACTTCGGCACGTGTTACTTATACAAACGGTAATTAACTTAACATTAATTGCCTTTCCCCATTATCATTATAACAATTTCTGTTTTGTATTGTTAGAGAGGAAGTTATGCAGTCATTTGAAGACTTTACCACGGAGTGTATTAGAAACTTAACTGCGCGCTTTCAGTTTGTACTTTCTCACATTGTTTGAGTACGTGCAGTTTCGTTTAATTTCAGTTTGTGCATTTCTCAATCTACTTTAAATCATGCCTTTCAATATATATTAATGTTTACAGCTGTAATTAGTGATTTCTTTCATAAAATGTAAGTTCTAGCATTTTCAAACCGTTTCATTTTGCGCATTTGTTTTAACTCGTGTCTTATCTTATAGCTTCAGGTCTGCGTTTTCATATTGGTCCAATGTCAGCTTTTTCATGTAGTTTTAGTTCATGTATTTTAAAACAGTTTTAATTTGTGCACTTTGATAAAGTTTATGTGCTTTTGTGTTAAACTGTGATGAAAGATGTTAGCTGAGGAATAGCATAAAATATATAAATATATAAATATATATCACATCTTCAACAATAGTCGGCCGATTTTGATCAAATTTGGAACATTGTATAAACTTGTGAGTAATTAATACAACTGTTGTTGGAAAACATATTACATAGACTTTGTATCAAACATTAAGTACATCAGCCGACTATTGTTGAAGATGTGATGAAAAACATTTTGGTGTGTTTTTTTTCCACTCACAGTGTATATATATATATATATATATATATATATATATATATATATATATATATATATATATATATATATATATATATATATATATATATAAGCACGGCCCCTAAATAATAAAAACCATCATTTAAAAACTGCATTGTGTGTTTACTTGTGTTATATTTGACTAATGGTTAAATGTGTTTGATGATCAGAAACATTTCGTGTGACAAACATGCAAAAGAATAAGAAATCAGGAAGGGGGCAAAGAGTTTTTACCTTAATGGAGTGCCTGCACCACACATTGCACAAGTTCAGAAGGAATGGCCTTTCCTTTTCTCTCAAAGATGTCTTTACTCCCACTTTAGGCCTCTACAAGCTGCAAGAGGCACAGGACAATAAAGGCAGCACAATTATAAAGTTCTGCCAGGAACTAAGCCATCATTCAGGAATTAAGGATGTCCTGTCTAACTTTGAACCAGAGGTTTCAGTTAAGGCTGCATGTGTCCTTCTCCTCCTGATGGCATACTTTAAGGAGCCCAAGGATACAACCCTACTTCAGGCAGATGTAAGTAATTGTTTTACTGATAGAAAAGTGAGTTTTGCTTACAATAGACCAGGAACCCAACTGGCATTGAGAATGCTTTAGAGTTGAATTTATTTTGTATATTTTTCTAAAAATGAATGCCTTGAAATTTTAGAAAATCAATATGGTATGTTGAGGAGTGCTGGATGTGCTTGATTTTTATATAGCAGTAAATGTTCAGTATTCTATATGAAGAACTAGTTTGATCGAAACAATGAGATGAATATGATGGCTCAACTCAACCTGGCCAAGAGTGAAAGAGGCAGGTGCCAATGCTGGAACTCGGGTAGACAATACAGAATATTAACCTTCATACTCTTAATCCCCCATGTAGACACACAGTTCTCTGACTACTGAATTTTAGGAAAATACACACCTTGCTAAATCTGCTGTAGAATTGTGAATCACTGGGGTCAAAGGATTTTCTTCTGCCATCATTTTTACTCTTCACTAAGGGATATACAGTATACACTGTACTGTACAAATATCCAGCATATGTTAAAGTTACGTATTACTGTATTTTACAGACATGTGCCACAGGCACACCCCGCTTGATTATACAAAGTAATGTTAACAACGCGTGTAGCTTATAGTGTCAGCAACTACAGTATAGTAGTATGTCCATCCATCCATTTTCTAACCCGCTGAATCTGAATACAGGGTCACGGGGGTCTGCTGGAGCCAATCCCAGCCAACACGGGGCACAAGGCAGGAACCAATCCTGGGCAGGGTGCCAACCCACACACCAAGCACACACTTAGAATCGCCAATCCACCTAACCTGCATGTCTTTGGATTGTGGGAGGAAACCCACGCAGACATGGGGAGAACATGCAAACTCCACGCAGGGAGGACCGTGGAAGCGAACCCAAGTCTCCATACTGCGAGGCAGCAGTGCTACCACTGCGCCATCGTGCCGCTCCATAGTAGTATGTCCACCTGTATTACCTGCTCATATATGTTTTGAAGGTCGGTGCAGCTGCTCTGTACTTTGCAAAGACCAGAAGAACAGCGTGCAGACCTATGACTCCTTTCTGCTTTTATGAGTAATACACTCTAATTATTTCTATTACTTTAATAGTTGTAATCTAAGACCCTGTGTTAGCAACCCATTCCTTTCACGCTGTTGTTCATTAAGAATTCCACGTGATGAATATCTTTTTTATTCCAGATGACATGATGAAGCCTAAAGCCTGGATGTTGTCAATTGAAGGACAATCGGTCATGGGACCACGTCATGACTTCATCAATGGTATTGCTACAATCTTCACAAGTTATTACAACTTTAACTTGCAGTATCCTGAAGATGCCTCATCCACATTGGAGTTTAGGTAAACTAACACACCGACATTGTAGATAACACTAGCAAGGGTGATAGTGAGACTAGTAAATCACCACAGCATTGTTAAAATGGCAGAGAAATCGTGTTAGGACGAGTGTTAGGCATCAGGACTCTGTAGAAAGGAACAGCACTTAATGTCACAGCGTGAAATAGCTCAAATATATCATGTTTTATTTACAGGTGTTTTAACCGAGAGTCGGGCTCAAAATCCAAAACGAAACGTGGACACATCAACCAACAAGTCTGCACACTTTTGAGGAAACTAATTGATTTGGAATGGATGTCAATGTAGACATTATTTTCCGAAAGGACTCCTAATAATTCAAATTGATTTAAAGTGTTTTAATCCCCTGTTTTGCCTCAGTTTAATTTCTATCTTGCTGTCTTTAAAAATGTCACACTGCTTTGTAATTACATTTTTGTTTTTTAACATTATTGCTTAAATGTTAAGCACTGAAGTTTATGTCTTTAATTTAATTTCTTAAAATGTACCTTTTAAAAGGAGACCTGCTTTCAGAATTATTGATTGATTTTCTGCACTTGGCCCTTTCAGATGTCTGCATATCTGGAGAACGTAGCACAAATAATACACTGTTGACTACTAGACAGCCCATAATAACTGCGGGCGCTGAGGTATAGTATGTGGCGAGTTGTTTACGACAGAGGATATTAGATATCCAGTACAGTAAAACATGTGCTTTTATTTCTTGTACATAAACTTACTGTATGTGAGCTTTAGGTCATTTTGTTTGTGCAATTTAAAAAAAAAAGTTGAACTGCCGGTTAAGACTTTTATTGAATTTAAAAGTCTTATACTTGAGGTATTCTGTGCATTTAACTTTTGAAGAATAAATATGCAAAGCACATACAGTAATGTGTTTTTGTTTTTGTTTAACTTTATTAATTTTTAATAATTTAAAGATTATATGTGTTGTAAAGTGACTGATAAATGTCTAATCCTGACTACAGGGACACTGACGGAAACATATTTTGTACAACAGAAAACCACAAATGCAAGGAACAAGTAGTGAGGTGGACAAGGGGACTTTAGAGACCTTCAGAACTTAACTTGATGGAAATTTGGGGACATTTGGTAAATAGGATGGGTGATCGAGTTTGTTTTAATGTCCTTTACAGTATTTAATGTTGTTATTGCAACTGTAAATTTACAGCAAATTACTGGCTACTGAGTTGCATTACTTTTACAGTTGGTATGTCAAAATACAGTAGATTAATGTAAATTGAAAATGGTTAATTATTGTAATTCAACAGCAACATATTGCTACATCACAGTAATTTTTTGCCCAGTTTGCTGTGAAGTCGCAGTGTGGTGTAGTCATTTTATTGTAATGTACTGTAATATGATACAGTAAAATACTGTAAAAGTAATGCAACTAGTAGCCAGTAATTTACTGTCAATTTACAGTCAAATTTTTTGGATACGAATAATTTTGTTATAATTCAGTTAAGTTGTGTCTGATCTTTTAATTCATAGTTTTTTCCCTTATTATTATCCAGTATTAGCTGGGTCTGGGAAAGAAAAAAAGGAGAGGGAAAAAGAGAAGTGTTGGGTATGCATGCTCGGTGCACAAAAGAAACGAAAAGAAAAGGAAAGGTTGTAAAGGATCCCCGATGTCTTCTTTACTCATCTTTTACAAATGTTTGCACATGTCGTATGTATATATAAATGCTGACGTATGTATTATTTTTACCGCCATAAAGACGTCAGCATCGCCACGCGCTACTACAGGCTGCTATACGGTCAGTTGTCACGTGACGCGCTCCGAGCGGCCTCTCCTGCTTGCTAATCACTGATTGGCCGAATTGTGGGACAGCGCCAGGTAAACAACATTAAGATCCAAAAAGAGCAAACGGCTCAGATTAACGCCTATTGTTGGTTATTTTATTGGAAGTTAACGGGGCTGAATTAATTAATGTCGTTTTACCTTCTGCTGTCACTGGAGGAGGAAAATGAAGTTTATATAATGGGTGATACATTCACATGTTACTTTTTTAATATCTAAATATTCAGCTTCGTATTGACTCTGAATTTTATTTACTGCATTAAGTTAAATAAGTACGTTGCATAGTAGTTTTAGTAATTTTTATTTTAGTATTATTAGTAGTAGTTGTATATGGTAGCAATATTAAAATTGCTTTTGTTGTATTGCGTGTCACAGGTGATACGGCTGTGTGAAGTAACAAAGAGTAACAGCACATTCAGCACTTGATACACTGGACCACTATTATTATTATTATTATTATCATTATTATTATTAATTAAACCTTCATTTATAAAGAAAATAAATCAATTGGTATATCACGACCATTAAATATAATCCATCCATCCATTATGCAACCCGCTATATCCCAACTAGAGGGTCACAGGGGTCTGCCGGAGTCAACCCCAGCCAACACAGGGCACAAGGCAGGAAACCAACCCCGGGCAGGGCGCCAGCCCACCTCATGGCTCGCACACACACACCAAGCACACACTTAGGGACAATTTAGGATCGCCAATGCACCTAACCTGCATTGAAGTCCAAATCCAGGGGTCACCTATGGACTGCAGCAGCCCTCGGTCTGTTCATCAGGACACACCTGAGGTCCTCCATGGCGCTCATCAACATCACCGCAGACTTTGCACAGAAGCTGTCGTGTGAGGACCTCATGGATGACTTGGCCTCTATAGGAAAAGTAAACGGGTGCTGTTGTGATATAACAAAGATACTGAAGGAATCGTTAAACATTTATATTTAAGTTTTAATTATTAAAAATATATATTTGACGTTAAAAGTTACAGTTAAGTTCTGCACTCGGGTCCCAATCCAGGTGTTTCGTCGAGTGGTGGATGCGGCAAGGCGCTGTCAGCGCTACATGCTCCCAACCTAAGTTCGTAATTGTGTTCTTCTTTGTTTGTTTCTTTTGTCTAAATTAAAGAGGCTATAAGAAATGCTAACGGATTCAGGGGCAGACGGGCCCCAGTTTGTGTATATATTATATGTATTTCTGCGCAGTGCCACTCCTCGCCTTTATGAATAGTTATGTACTGTAGGTAATATTACATACATGTAACGCACAGCACATAAAGGTTTCGATTTCCTTTATACCATTCAAAAGTCTGGACACACCCTAAAAATTTCACCTTATAGAAATTGATACTTTATTATGAAGGTAGAGTGACGGATGTGTCCCCGTGTCGCCTGCTGGTGTAAATCGAGTTGCTGTCAGGGCTAAAGAGCGCACGACTGCAGACTGCCGGTCTGTGGGGGGCTAGTCGGCTGATTGCGCTGATTTCATCTCGAATCTTTCCGCAGTTTTAGTCCACAGTGCTGCTAAACTGGAGCCTATAGTTTAGAAATCCTCTTTTTTAAGAAACACAACGGTTTCGATATGATTAGTGTGAAACTTGGCGACACTTCAACTCATTTCCTTCCGAGCCCAACGAAATTATGGCAAAGCAAAGCAGTTGAAGACAAGGACACTGAGCGACGTTTTTCCTCCTTCAATCGCCGAAATAAAAGCCTCCATAATCCTTCCAAATAGACTCACGATCCACGCAGCGGTTTTGCGAACTCCGAATTCTGTGAAGTGACAATAAACGACACCCCGACGCACGTGTGTGTCCCGTTTGGTTTGCTGGGGTGCGACGCGACGATTCGGCTCAACTTGAAACTTTGAACTTTGTCGTCTTGACTACGATCAGGAAATGCCAAAACACCCACAGAGAGAACGAGCGACATTAAAGGGTACGGAGCGGAGACAACAAGAACACAAAATGTGCCGGAGCGCCGAACGCAACAGAGGTGAAAGTGCACGTGTACAATAAACGCATCCATCCATCAATAATAATAATAATAATTCATTAAAATAAAATTCTAACTAACTAAATATGCCCAGTCCAGAGTTGGCGTCTATACCTTCAGCTAGATAAACGAAATAAGATAACCGATAAGACAGTTTAAACATATGTGTGTTCCCATCGCCACTGCCTCTGGAATGGCTCCAGAAGTTTTATCCAATGGATTTCCAATGCCCTGATCTCCCACATCCTAAACCGTCGGACTTATTCTACCGAAGTCAGTTTTAACAAAACGTCTGCGCTGCGGCGCACTTTTACATTGGAAAACGCCGCAGACAACGTAAGACAAAAGCAACGCCGAATGCAAGGGCCGCACGTTATTAATATGCACCTGTGATATTACTGGATATCCGAGCACGTGACTCTAATGCCCACTATAAAGCGGGGTGTCCAGCGCTAATCTCGGGTGGCCGTCGTGGCTGCAGGTTCCCAAACGCGCGCTGACTCAGGCACCGATTTCTGCCGTTCAATTGGCTTCTTTTCCTTTCATTTGAATTGCTTTTGTTGTTAAGACTTAATCCTCTGAATTGATTTTGTTTTCTGTAATGGCAGCCAAACATACGGGACAAAAAACCAGCCAGCAGATGACCAGCTGAGTGGAGGACTCAATGCGATCACTTTCTTAATCAGAAACCGATTCTCGTTGTTAATTAAAGCCGTTATTTAATTCCATGGCCCATCGGGTGGGATCTCACGCTGCCACAGCAGTCTTTTCCAAAACGGTTGATTTTCTTCGTTCTGAGAGCACTGACAAAATATTTTGATGACCTGAGCAGATGAACATCACCGAGACCTTCACCTCCCTTTATTTTCAGATTTTGTGTGGTGGTCGCCAGTGAGTTGGTCATCTGTCGGCTCGTTTGGCGTCTCATTATCGTCAGCTGCTAATTAAGGGGAAAAAAATCAATAATTAAGGGGTCCGAGTCTTAAAAAAGCAAATCAATTCAAATGAAAGCAAAAGAAGTCGATTAGCGGCACAAATGGCCACTAATTAAGAAGTTAGTTAGAATGAAAACCTGCAGGCATTACGGCCCCCTAGGGTCTCAGTTTGACAGCCCTGCTACGGTCCCCAATCCAAGTGGGTCTTCAGAAACGACTTTAGTCCACATTGCTTACAAATGTGGAGTGTCCAGTGTATTTAAAAAAAAATATTAATAGTATAGTGTAATTAAATGTAATTAGTAAAATGAATATATATATATATATTAAAGCATTATGTAAGCTAGTCATAAATTTAAAAAAAAAATCAAATTAAAGAAGTTTCATTCTAAATATATTCAGTATAAAATAATTATAACTAATATAAAACACAATTAATATTTATGACAGAAATGAAATGTTTTATTTTTTTTTTTCTTGGGCTAACAGTGATCAAAAATGAAAGCATATTTCCTTGCTTGCCTGCATGTTACTACGGTTTAATTTTTTTAATTGGTGGAGTCGTGGAACAGCCCCACTGAAAAAGATAGCAGTGGTGATCCAGACCGAATTGCTGATTGCGAAGGGGTCCCCATAATAGTTCAGGTTTTAGGGCCCCAAAAATGGAGGTCCACCACTGGCTATAAACTAGCAGAACACCATTCCAAAGCCTCTTTGTCTACTGGCTCGCTGCGGGTCTGGCGATGAGTCAAAGATGGGGTGTCCTGCGCTTTAAGACGCTTTAACATCCACCCAGCCTTGTAAATGCTGTTAACATTTGGATGCGTTATATCGTAATGACGGCAGTTTCTGAGGCCTATGTATGTTTCTGTTTTGCTATAAAAACAGGGGTCCTGCAGCACATTAATTTGCACAGGGGCCTACAGGTATACATGGTGGATCGTCCGAATCTGTGAGAAAATTCAAATCTCGGCGACGCTTCATTACTTGCTGTGGCCGACGCAAAAACCGCACGAGGGCGCCTTCGAAGCATTTCAGTTATCCACCCCGACACGCTGACACCCCGTGTCGTACCCGATCGCCCGTGTTCATTCTGTTCAAAAGTGAATGGCAGCAGATCTGTATGAATTTATTCTGTGTTTAGTGGCATTCATTTACTTGTTAGAAATATTATTGTCTCAAATGAGACTGGCGGCCCTGAATTGGAAGAAATTGAATAAGATAAAATAGAAAAATGAAGGAAGGTAAGGGGGGTTTCTGCTTGTTATATCAATTCCACAATAAACGGTATTATTACTGTTGTTGTTATTATTATTACAGTATTATTCGTTTTTACCGTCTCGTGCATTGTCGATTTGGCGGGCCTTCTTTATCCGGGCCGCCCGTTAAACTGAAGGTTTTCTCGTCCTGCGTGGTTTCGGTGCTCCGCTGCTTTTTCTCACTCAGTCAGCGGTTTTCTCGAAAGTCTTCCGGAAAATCATGAGAGATTTTGGGCGCCGTGCCTACCAAACGTTTTATGGAAACCCACCTCTCATCTGAGTTTCATTAGCTTTCCATAAACACAACAAACAAGTTTGCTTTCGAGAAAACCTGCACTGACTTCGTCGTTTCACATCTATCTATCTATCTATCTATCTATCTATCTATCTATCTATCTATCTATCTATCTATTATATAGTGTCTTATCTATCTATCTATCTATCTATCCTGCCAACTACGCTAAATGATCTATCTATCTATCTATCTATCTATCTATCTATCTATCTATCTAGTGCTCTTTACTCTATTATGTAGTGCTTATTATATCCAGCCAGTCATCTATCTATTATATAGTTCCTTTCATTATGTTGGTCTATACATTATATAGTGCCTGTCTATCTATCTATCTATCTATCTATCTATCTATCTATCTATCTATCTATCTATCTATCTATCTATCTATCATGTAGCGCATTTACATATCTATCTATTATATAGTGCCTTTTATTTCTCTCTATTAAATACTCTTTGCTGTCTATGCGTTATATAGTGCCTTTCATTTCAGTTCTTTTATTATGTAGTGTCTTTCCTATCTTTATATTATATAGTTCCTTTTATATCAATCTTTCTTATATAGTGCATTTGCTATTTATTAAATACTGTCTCTGCTATCTATTTTTACATCGTGTCTTTCAAATACAGTATGTCTCTTTATTATATGAAATCATTGCTCTCTATGATAAAATGCATGTTATATCTGTATCTTTATTATATAGTGCCTTTCATATCTACAGTATCTCTTTATTATAGGTGACTTTGCTGTCCATCTATCTATAGTATTTTTCTTCTCAAAATGTTCACAACTCAGAATTTCTTCCCGTCTGGTTTTGCCCTTTTATTAATGTTACTTTATCATGTTGCATTTCGACTGTATCCTTGACATTTATGTTTCGTTCTCGTTCTGTTCTCTAATTGCGCTCCTGACTTTAATGTGCTTAATTCACGATATGATTCATTTTACGACACTGCAATCCATTAAAACACTTCGCGTATCGCGCAAACCACAGGCGCGGCTTTCAGCCTCGTGTGATGTGAAACGAGAGAACGTTAACCGAAACTCACGAGTCATAAAAAGTGAAAGGTTGGTTTATTTTCTGAAAAGCAAACCAGACATCGGAGTTTGTTCTGCCGCTGAGGCTTCAGATGCCCTCGCGTTTCCGTTCACTTTCACAACAACAAGGCTCAGCTTTGTGTTCCGGCTGATTGAGAGATCACCGAAGAACTGGGGGCACCTGAAGGCAAATCGGGGATTTTCGGGGGTGAGCGGCTGCAATCGCCGTCAATGTCTTTCTGTCATTGGTGCACTCGTTGAAAAAGGTGCACTTAAAGGATGCCTATAAAGTGAAACCGGAGCGCAAAGACTCGTGTCCGTGAGCCATCTTTGCATCATGAAGCGTTTAATCTATAATCTAGCTATGAAATGGCGTCTTTGAAAATATCTACTGTATATGGAGACCTGTGTATCCTCGAACCAACTATCGGGGTTACGTCCTGCCTAACACACCCTGACACCTTGAAATGGATGTATGGATGCCAATCACCTTCCTAATAAGCGTATTCCATGACTAAGTATTTTCGCCTTATATAGCGCCCTTCCTATTTATACGCTTACGATTGTATAGCATCTTACAAATCTATGTACAGCCTTTATATAGCATCTTTTCAAATTTCTTTCAATTCGTCTTTTGTGTGGTGCCGTTCATTTCTGTCATACTGTTATATAGCGTCTTTCATATCTATCTATCTATCTATCTATCTATCTATCTATCTATCTATCTATCTATCTATCTATCTATCTGTCTATCTATTATTATATAGCGTCTTTCATATCTATCTATCTATCTACCTATCTATCTATAATTATTTAGTGCATTTAATATCTATCTATCTATGTACCTATCTATCTATAATTATTTAGTGCATTTAATATCTATCTATCTATCTATTATTATATAGCGTCTTTCATATCTATCTATCTATCTATTATTATATAGTGCCTTTAATATCTATCTATAATTATATAGTGCTTTTAATATCTATATGTCTAGCTATCTATCTATTATTATATAGTGCCTTTAATATCTATCTATCTATCTATTATTATATAGTGCCTTTAATATCTATCTATCTATCTATCTATTTATTATTATATAGTGCTTTTAATATCTATCTATCTATAATTATATATTGCGTTTATCTATTGTCTTTGATGTCTATCATTCTATTATATAGCGCCTTTCATTATCTATTTATCAATCTATCTGTTAAATTTCGTTTATCTATTATGTTGTGTTTCATGACAATCTATCATTCCATTACATGGCGCTTTTCACGTTTATCTCTCTATCGTCAATCTACGATGTATTGCCTTTCACATCTGATTATCTGTCTATCGATCTACAGTGTTTTTACATCCATCTGTCCATTTTCTATATAGCGCCTTTCCTTGCTGTCTTTCTGACTATCTTTCTCTTGCGCATTTATTATCTCTCTGTGCCTCTCGGAATTAAATGCTCTTATTAATTATTAAGCCCCGTTTTAGCACTCGCAGTTTTGCGGACTGCACGCCGACTCCACTGTTTCTTTCTTTTCCTCCCCGATATCTCAGACGCACGGCCCGTACTTCTTAATTCATTCGCGATATACAAACGTGTGGCACTTACAGACTGCAGGCGGTCCTTCTGTAGGCCAGGACTCTCACACGGAAGTGACTTGGGCGCCGACCATCATCGAAGACGAATAAACCGTTATTTTTTGAAAAAAAAAAAAATCCGTCTGTGATTGCGTCCTCTTCATGCACCGTTTATTTTAAATTATGGCGCCACCAGCAACTGTTTCAGTTTACAAATCTGCTTACTTGGAAGTGTAATTACCGTAAGTACTGCATCAGAGGCGCACAACAAAAACCCGACGGCTCCCTCTGCTGCCTGGAGCGCCGCCGCTCACATGTCGCATCTCCTCGTCGCGCCGGGACAGGCCGCTCAGTCTGAGTGTGAAATCACTCTTTTGCTTTTTCTTTTTCTTTTTCTTTTTCTTTTTCTTGTTCTTTTTCTTGTTCTTTTTCTTTTTGTTTTCCTTCCTTGCGCTCACCACGAACTCTGCTCGGCGCGGTTTCTCGCGAGCTGACTTTAGACTGAATAAATACGAGGACGTCACTCTTAACGCTGGAAGGCGAGACGTCGCGTACAATTCACGGATAGAAGCGTCCATCATGTGTTTGAACGACTGCGGCATTTGCTGAGGAATGACAGCGAGAAAAAAAAAAAATAAACCTCGACACTGTAAACGACGTAAACGGCCAAAGCCCATTAAATATCAAGGAAAAGGCGGCCCTGACAACTTCAAATTAATGACGTGTCTGTAGGGGCAAAAGGATATGGCGACAGTAAACGATAAGGACAAGGAGAAGATATCCAGGTCTACTTGATGTCAGGGAGGCTGGAGGACAGTGACCCAGACTTTGAAAGAAAAGCGTCGTAGATGTCGTTAAATAGAGCACAGCGTGGAAAGTTTATTAGAAAGGAAGCGACTTATTCTTTCGCGGAAGGCGCTATATATATCGGTGATTGTATGCTGATTTTTTAAGACGTGCATGGCAACATAACTGCCAATGTTTTAATAAAGACGCTACATGGCATAACTGTTAGCGCGAATCAGACAAGGTGAGGCCACCACAATAGGACATTTGCGACCAACGTCTCAATAGGTGACACACACCGTGAGCCAGCGTGGGGATAGAGGGATGGATGGCTGGAGGTAGCACTTTGGAAGATAAATTGACAGATAGATGGACAGATGTATGGGCAGATAGATAGGTGGAAGGAGTAAATGGTTCATAAGATGGGTGGGCGGGTGGATTAATGGATCCATGGATGGAGGAAGCAGTTCTAATGTTTAATGTATAAATTGACAAGCTGGATGGATGGATAAACAAATGGAAGGATAGATTAAAAAAGGAAAGTGTTTAAAAGACAAATGGATGGATGGATGGAAGGAAAGAGTAAATGGTTTATAGGAATGATGGATGAATGGATGGATGAACGGAGTAGTTTAAAATGCAAATTGATGGATGGATGGATGGAAGGGGTAAATGGTTTATTAGATGGATGGATGGCTGGATGGATGAAGCAGGTAATAAGATGGATATATAGATTGACAGATGGATGGATTGATGGATAGATGGATCACTTTGAAAGCTAAATTAACAAATGGATGGGTGGATGAATGTAAGGAGTACATGGTTTTTAAGATGGATGGTTGGAAGGAGGAAGCAGCTAGCAAGATAAATTGATGATGGGGTGAATAGAATGAGTAAGTGGTTTATAACGTGTGGTTGGATGGATAGATGGATGGATGAAGTGGTTTATAAGACAAATAGTTGGATTAATTTATGGACGGATGGAAGAAGTAAATGTTTAATAAGATGGATGGAGATGTTTAGAGAATAAATTGACAGTTGCAGCTATCCCCAACAAAGAGACTTCCATCAATGAGTGACTTGTGCAAATAAAACATGAAGCTCACATGCTGCCTGACACGTCCAGAGTTCAGGGTTCCAGTTGTCCTATGTTGTTGTCCTATATGAAATTACTCCCTGGGTGTTTCTTTGGGTACTGCAGTTTTCTTCCCAGGCCCCAAAGACATCCACACTCGCTGTCCCAGTGACTCTAAAACTGACCTTGTGGAGATGCATTGGCCCTGAGATGGACAGGCACAGTGGCGTCCCGTCCTGAGTGTGTCCCTATATACACTAAGAATCGGCTCCTGTTCTTCGTGGCTCTGACTTCGAAGTGAGAGCGACGTTCGTGTGTTTCTTTACCTAGCAGTCTTGAGCAGTGCGCCCCCTAGTGGCCAGGACGTCGCGCTGCAAGTCAAGCGGCCGCCCACCCAACTCACGCCGCTAACCCACGTGTGTGTGCGCGAGTGCTTTTATCAACTGACCGCTGGCGCAAATTCATGTACGGTAGATCATTTAGTTACATTTTGACAGCTCAGAATTAGAATTTGAGACATCTGGAAGTACGTGTTGTCCAGTCCCGATCTGAATTTTAGATACAGTGGGAGTAAAACTGAAATGTGGACTAATTGAAGTGTAATCCAGGAAATCTCAGATTTTAGTAGTAGCAGCAATACAATTGCAAATATCTATGATCTAAAGTTAAATAAGTCAAAGGGAAAAACACCTTCAATGGCCTCCACTCATCTCTAACTCGCAGTCTGAATCGTCAGTGGTGAACTGAGTGCGTCTCCGGTTCTCATTTTGATGAATCACACGCATATTGTGGATATCTAAAACATAATCTGGGCTCTTCAGGGTCTGATCACGACTGGTCAAACTCAGGCCTCAAACCTTAGTGTGGCCGGATCAGCCGGATCTATCTATCTATCTATCTATCTATCTATCTATCTATCTATCTATCTATCTATCTATCTATCTGTCTGTCTGTCTAATCCTGCCAACTACGCTATCTATCTATCTATCTATCTATCTATCTATCTATCTATCTATCTATCTAATCCTGCCAACTACGCTATCTATCTATCTATCTATCTATCTATCTATCTATCTATCTATCTATCTATCTATCTATCTATCTATCTAAAACATAACCTCTAGTAAATACTCTATATAATAGATAAAAAGGTATTAAAGGCACTACGTAACAGATTGTGAAAGACAGTATATCATAGATAGCTAGATGGACATATATAAAAGGCACTATATACAAGACTATTTATATGATAAGTGGATACTGTAGATAGATGGCATATTTGAAAGGCACTATATAATTAATAGATTGATAGAAACATGCAAAATGCACTATATAACGGATGTGAAAGACACTTTATAATAGATGGCTAGATATGAAAGGCACTATATAGAAGAAACCATCTTTATGATAGGTAGATACAGTAGATAGAAGATGAAAGGCACTATATAATTGCTGGATTGATTGAAAGGCACTATATACAAGGCATTAGCTCTGTGTCAGGTAGATAGATATGAAAGGCATTATTTGACAGGTAGATGTAAAAGGCACTATATAATAGATAAATGGATAGCTAGGCACTGTCTCTGTGACGGGTAGTCACTGTAGTTTGAAGACAGACATGCAAGGCAACAGCTAACAGCTCTGTGGACCACATGCTTGTTAAGGGGCACTGACTTTCTACACATAAGGTCACAATCTGTGGGCAGGACAACAGCCAGGCCGTGCCATTTTGTCTGTGGTCCGCGGTGCCCCCAGCCCTCCACGTTCCTTTCTGTTGATTTTCCCCACTCTGTCTGTGGCCCGCGGCTTGGCGTTTCCCATTTGTTAAATCGTTACGATGATTGTGATCGTCTCAGGGCAGATGTCTGGCATGCCATTGCTGTGATTTAGCAGCTGTGTGCTGCTCCACTGACAATTCCTTCCAGGGAGCAGGGCAGATCTTGGCAGTTTCGTTCAACTTGAAGTTCTCTTCAGAGTGTGGCAGGCAGATGGCAGAAGACGCCTCCTTGTTCTTTAGCAGCAGACCCCTGCAAAATGCTGGTGACTCAGCTCGAAGTTGAAAGTCTTGGCTTATTTTTACATCCAATGTTAAATGTAGGTGACTCAAGCTCAGCGGGGGGGCCATGCCACATAGCAGCCCTTGGCCTCTGCCTACTGTGCCAGTTGCAAATCAGGCACTGCCTCCAGCTCCTCTTTTCTCCATTCAGTCCCCAAAGCAAATCATGCCAACTGTGGGCCATGGAGAATCAGAACTGAATCCCAGAAGCAGCACCTTTAAGGCAGGAGCCAGTTCTGTAGGGAGCGCCAGTCTACCACAGGGCACACTTCCCCAGGAGAAATGCAGGGAGGGCGAGTGCTTTTGGCCCCGCCTCCTGGGGATCCACCCACAAAATACAAGGAACATCAGAGAACCGCAAAGCACACAAAGATACGACATAAAGAGAATAGAAAGAACAAAAAAGGCTTAATTAGATCATCAAGAAATCAACAGTCCATGGAGTCTCCGTGTTCTCTCCGTGTCTGTGTGGGTTTCCTCCGGGTGCTGCGATTTATTCCCACAGTGCAAATGCTTGCAGGTTAGGTGAACTGACGATGCTAAATTGGGCTCTGGGGTGTGTGTGTCTGTGTGTCTGTCTGTGTGTCTGTCTGTGTGTCTGCTGCTTCTCCGTATTGAAAGGAGGCGGCTGAGGGGCTTCGGGCATCTGATTAGGACGCCTCCATGTGAAGGTGTTTTAGGCGTGTCCAGCCAGAAGGAGAACTTGGGGCAGATCCATGACATGCTGGAGAGATTACACCTCTTAGCTGACCTGGGGACACCTGGGTAATTCCCCATTCCGAGGGGGCCATCTCAACAGCATTATAGCCCCCGGGCAAAGCAGTGCACTAGGACCCCTACCTACACAACATACATAGATTAGCGTGGGGCCCCCGGGCAGCTGCTCAGGATGCCCATGCGTTAAGACAGCCCTAGGGGGAAGGAGGAGGAGGTGGGGAAAATGGACACCTAAGCATCTTTTCTAAGAATCTTGTCCCCGGGACCCTTACATGGATAAGCAGCAGAAAAACAGATGGATGGATGAAAGGATGAAACTGCTGAAAAGTTCAGCGTTTATTTCATGACACCATCTTCTTTTGTTATGGGCGCTGCCATTTTAGAGTGGTCAGTTTAGCAGTTGCTGGGGTGATGCTACCTGGCGGTTTGTCGATGTCAGGGTTGAATTTTTCGATAACAGACGCCATTTTGCATAACCGTCATTAGGGTCACATCCCACATTTATGGGGGGGGTTGGTCTGTAGGGTCGTGACCTCAAGTTCCTCAGCAAGACAAGATAAAACATCAGCGGTAGCACCAAGCTTTACCCGATCTGTGCATAATTCCTTCACAACCCTAATAGAAGTTCTCTCTTTGTGATGACTTCTCATGTCTTGCCCGGTTTTCGACTTCCTGCCTCTCGTGCGGGTTTTGGTCGTTTCATTTATAATGTTATTGGTTTCGTTTTCTTTCCCAGTTTGACTCAAAAAGTGAGTTATCTATTTCTTGCCAAGTCAAGGCACGTATGATGTCACCGGAGCAACCACAGAAAGTTTGCCACACGCATTTTTGGATCATCTGAGATGAAGGACTGAGAAGGAGTTGGGGTGCGAATCTTCTTTTTTTCCCAGTAACGGCACTAGGATCTTTTTTTTTTTTTTCCAACTTCACCACGGATTGTTTCGACTTTGGCTCGATTTTCTTTGTCTACATCTCTTCTGATCCTTTCCATTAGAAAGCTCACTGCCTCCTTGTGAGGGGAGATGTTAGACATTCAATAAATAGCCTTCGTAATATGCTATTTGTACGTGGAGAATCCCCTTTTACTTTCATTTTGTAATTACAATGTGTTTTTGGGTCGCCTCTATATTGGAACACATCCAGAGCCCCTTACGCCCCCCAGAGAGATAGCTGGCAGCCCCCCCGCCTCAGACTCCCACAGGGCTCCATGGGAGTTGGAGTTTGGTGCAGCCCGGTTGGGTTCCAGGGGTGCCACCAGGGGGTGCTGCAGGTACCGTGGATCCCTGTGTGGTGCCACACCCAGAAGGTTGGATGCCCCCTAAACGGAGCCAACTGCCACTACCCCGGGAGCCAGAGTCGGGAGGTGGAGGGCAAAGCTTGCTGGAGAAGGAGTGGAGGCGAAGAGAGAGAAAGCTTTGCTGTACAGGTGGGAAATGGGAGGAAACGATTGCCACCTGGAAAAAATGAAATAAAAGCGTGTGTCCTGCCCCTGTGTGTGTGTGTGTTTCGAGCGCCCTCTACAGGCCACAGCTTGTTGTTTTATTTTAGGGGACACTGTGCTCGAAGGCCAAGGGGGTCAATTGCTGCTTCCTCTCTCAAAACGAAGCTTAAACATCAAAAGTCGATCAGCAGCCGTGCAAAATCCTAATCTTGAAAGTCGCCATGTGTGAAGGCCGCAGCCATCCATCCAATAATAATAATGACGTCAGACCTGCACTTGCTGTAACCATGGCGATTACGAGCGGCGCACTCTGCTCATTTCGAGACACGCACACATGAAATTCATCAGGATGAACCTCAAGGACGCACCTTCACACCTTCCATTTCACACACATCTGGAACTGACTCTGGACTCAGCAGCCATCGAGTCGTGCCAATGGAGGGTCACTGGCACCCCGGGCACCATGGAGTGGCTCATCGCCAGCACAAAGGCCACCGTTAGGGGTCAGCCACAATGAAGCACTTTGATGGCGTCTGTTTTGCTGCTTCTTCGTCTCTCGCGCCGCACACCAGCTGGCACATGAATGCGCCTTTTGTGTGACCAGTCGGAGGCCAAACGCGGGCACTGTTTTTAAAAGCTAAAAATATAAAGGATAACAAAAACAGTTTTGTTATTGGAGGCTTTTTTTTCCAGTAATAATACAGCCCGTTCCTTTAGATTTTAGGAGGTCGAGGGGAAGACCTCGCTGGGCATAAACTGGGAGACGGGTTGATATTGATGTGCTGGGAGTCCACATTCCTAACTGGTCAGCCGGAATTCAAAATGGTGACTCTGATACACTGGTAATAACTGGTTAAACTGGGGCGTGCTGTGGTTTGGGACTCTCTAGTTCAGAACCCTGAATGAGGGCAGTGCCCAGAGCGGCATGATGCCCTACTGGTAATTCTCTGTTTTTTTATTTATTTATTTATTGTTTAGGTTAACTTTATACATTTTGATTGTCTTTTATATTTGTCTTTTTAATGCACAATCTTAGCCCCTTAAGCATTTTACGCTAATATTTATTTTGTTTCAGCCAGCATTTCCTCCTGGCTGGGGTTCAAAGTCCTGTCTCTGGTCTACTGTGTCTAATTCTATTGACGTGATTTATTTCTATTGCTGTTTCTTTTATTCATTGCATACATTTTTCTTTGTGCTTGTGTGTAAGTGGATTAGGCCCGGGTTATGTCCCATGTGTTTTGTGGGTGGTCCCCCAAGGGGCGGGGCCACCTGCCAATCAGCCTGTTTATGGGAGGGCCTTCTGGTTCATTTCTAGAGTGGGGAGTTCTGGCGATTGCTGGGCCTTGAGCTGCTGCTTTTTGAATTTGTGGTACTTCGACCCTGTGCTCTGTTGTTCGTCTACGTCTTTGGAGTCTGTTTTGGGAGTGTGTGTTTTATCATTTCTGAACCTCTGCTCTACTTTACGCCTCTGGATTCCATATTGGGACTTTGTTTACTGCGATTGCTTTGTCTTTTCTTTGGCGCTCTTTGGGTTTCTAGTCAGGGTTTTGACAGCATTTTCCCCCTCTAGTGGGCAATTATTGAAAGTGCTTTTGAATTTGTGCTTTTGGGACTCCCGTATCATGACATATCGTCCTCTGTGTGTGTGTGTGTGTGACAAATAAAATTTGATTTGATTTGAAGAGGACATTGGTGATATAACATACACAATAAGAAAAGGTAAAGAATAAATAAAGATCCCTGAAAATGAAAGAATGCCTAAGTCAGGGTTGAGAACAAGCAAAGTCCTGTCAGCATAACCTGGTGGCAAAGCTGCTGGAAATCGACACATGTAGGTGACACTCACTGGGACGTTTCTATTGATCATCTGTAGTGCCGAGCAGAACAGTTTGAAATTATTTTACAACCAAACTCAATGCTAACTTGGCATCAAAAAATTGCAAAAGAAATCCCATGAAATTTGTGCCATTGATACACGAAGTAAAGGAGTGTCGTTCCTGTCTGGAAGTGTCTCATCTCAAAATGTCAATTTGTATTTAAAGAAACACCTCTACGGAAAAACTCCAGTGAGCTTTAAAAGCCAGGGCTTGATTTTAGGCCTGTGGAGGCCACAGCCTGTCTGCTAAATGTTGGGGTCAGGCTGCCTGGGAGAAGGTCAGCGAGCGGAGGTCCTAACCTGCTTTTGTGGGTCTTTTTGGAAGCCTTGCACCCAGTTTTGCTATTTTGCGTGCTCATTTCACAAGAAAGAGAGAGTAAAACCGTGAAGTCGCCAGGCCTGAAGGACTGAAGCCAAGTTATGTTCTTCAAAATTCAAAGAATTTATGAAATTAGCAAAAGAAAAATGAAACTCAGCAAAACAATGTTAAGGGGGGGGCAACTTAAAGCTAAACGGCAAACTGAGAAACAATTTAAAGGAAAAAGCAGGAGAGACAGGAGCAATAAAGAAAAACGTAAAATGAAAAACAGTGAAACAGCAAAGACGGACGACAAATCAAAATCAGGAACCAAATAACTCAACTCAGAAACAAGGAATTCTCAGGAAAGGTTTTAACAAAGGTTTGTTATCCGCAGCCTGGATGAAGACACTTTAAAATGGACGTCCCTTTAATTACCTGGGGTTTACGACCTTGGGAGACACGCCCCCTAACGACAGGGAAAGCTACCCCGGCAACGGGAACAAAACTGCGCCACTCCCAAAAGAACACAAGACAGCTGCCAATACAGAATAACACCCAAAAAAATAAAAACTGCAAATCCGGAATCCGGAAATCAGGCATTTCTGTCCAAAATTCAATTAGGGGATTTATTATTTTTTTTTTTGTAAAGGATGGAGAAAAAGTTGAAAACCAGAGACACGCAGGGGTCGAAAACCAGGAAACGAACCGATCCCTCGTCAAAATAAGGGAAAAGGCCAAGAATCACAGCCGAGAGTTGAGAACAACAAGTGAACAGTGATGACTATAGGAATTTTAACAAGGCCTGTCCAATCTGAGATCCAACGTAAAGGAGGCGCCGATATTTGTATGGATGTGTCGGCGACGTCACATGTTGTGCAACCCTGGAGAATTCAGGGACCCATTGAGAAAGGTGAAATCCACAAGTCCATAATATCCAAGTGTTCTTCTGTGGAAGGCTGCTATGACGAAATAAATGTCAAAAATGAATTCCTTGGGCATTAAAAACCCATAAACGTTGTATAAATTGACCCAAAACTCAAGGAGGTGCTAGAAAATTCAAATGCAGAAACCGATCACAACAACAACAACAACATTTATTTCTATAACACATTTTCATACAACAAATGGAGCTCAAAGTGCTTTACATAATGAAAAATAGAAAAATAAAAGACATAGGAAGAAAATAAAATAAGTCAACATTCATTAACATAGAATAAGAGTAAAGTCCGATGGCCAGGAAGGACAGAAAAAAACAAAAAAAAATAGAGAAAAAATAAAATCTGCAGGAATTCAGAGACCATGAGACCGCCTGACCAGTCCCCTCTGGACATTCTACCTCACACAAATGACACAGCCCTCTTTGGATTTAGGGTTCTCATGGAAGGACTTGATGATGATGATGGTCACATAGACTTCTGACTTTTAGTCCATCAATGTTGGAGCATCATGATGAAGATCAAAGAAACCGGAAAAAGAAACAGAAGAGAGAGTAGGGGTTAGTATGGAATTTAGAGCCACCATGAATAGTTATTATGATGAATTGAACATACAGAGTATCAGGATTAAATTAAAGTGAAGTTATGAGAAGGCCAAGTTAAAGTCACAACAAATTCAAAGCAAAAACCCAAATTAGCCGGGCTGATCCAAGAAGGGACTTACTCAGGATACGCACACCTCAAGAGTCAGTGACACTCTGCTGGACTCATCTTGTCATCTTCAACACAAGGTCCCACAGCCTGATGTCATGGTGGCCCCACCTTTTGGAAGTTCCACCAACAAAACACAAGGACAAGGACCTTGAAGCACCAATACTAGGGAACAGTGAGCGCTCTGGTTCTCCCAATATCAAGGTTCCAGCTCCAGCAGTAGAATGCCGTGCCTGATGATGCTTAATGGACGCCAAAGCTGTCATTCTTCTTTCTGACAAGTAATTGGTTCTGCAATTTGCTTTACACTCAGCAGGCGACTCTGCTTTTGATTTTCTTTCTGCCATGTCACCTTTTTGATCATTATGCTGTGAGAAAAATACAAACCTGGATAATTTTTCTGAGGTGGGTACTATCCCAATATTTTGCTTCACCACACACATCCTAAGGTTGAGATTAAGACCAGGGTCAAGGTTCTAGCCCCAGTTGTTCATGACCAGCTGCATGACAGATGGACACAACTCTTTCATATACAGCATATGGACTAGCTGTACTACCTGTCTGAGATGGGTTGAAATCTAAATAATCAAAGCAGACCTTAGCATTAATATTTACAGTGCACCATCTATTGAAATGTATTTTGTAATGCATGTAGTAATAAAATGCATTGCCTTTGGCATTCCAACAAATGGTGCTTCACAGATATTTGTAATAAAATACATTTTATTAATACAAATGTTTGTGATGTTCCATCTATTGGAATAACGCATACATAGCAACTGGGTAACACTGTGAGTTATTAACACTGCTTGTGTGAACCCTATACCAAATTGTGTATAACAGAGACATATGCATTGCATTTGCCATTTCAAAAGATAAAACCACCAAAATGTATAGTAATAAAATGCATTGTATTTGTCATTCCAACAGATGGCGCATCACAGACATTAACACTGCTTGTATGAATCCCATACCAAATGATGTATAACAGAGAGATGCGGTGCATTTGTCATTCCAACAGATGGCGCATTACAGACAATTGTATGAATCCCAAACAAAATGGTTTATAACAGAGACAGGTGCACTGCATTTGTCATTCCAATAGATGGTGCATCACAGTCATTAACACTGCTTGTATGAATCCCATATCAAATGACATGTAACAGAGACATATGCATTGCATTTGTCATTCCAGCAAATGAAACATCACTAACATTTGTAGCAATGAAATGCATTGCATTTTCCTTTCCAACAGATGGCGCATCACAGTCATTTGTATGAATCCCAAAGAAAATGGTTTATAACAGAGACATGTGCATTGCATTTGTCATTCCAACAGATGGCGCATCACAGTCATTAACACTGCTTGTATGAATCCCATACCAAATGACATGTAACAGAGACATATGCATTGCATTTGTCATTCCAACAAATGAAACATCACAAATATTTGTAGTAATTAAATGCATTGCATTTGTCGTTCCAACCGATCGTGCATCACAGACATTCACACTGCTTTTTTGAATGTCATACCAAATAGCATATGACAGAGACATATGCATTGAGTTTGTCACTCCAACAGATGGTGCATCTCAGATATTTGCAATAAAATGCATTTTATTAATACAAATGTTTGTGATGTGCCATCTGTTGGAATCACAGATACATAGCAACTGGGTATAACCCACACAGACACCTATCCTTTTATTAAGGTGGATTAAGGTGGATGTACATAAAATAATTACATAAAAACAAAGAACACATGAAGTTAAATAATTTAAAACTGACAAAAAAAAAACAACAAGAAGAGAAATAAATATAAACCGGGGAACAAACTCTGTGGGTAAAAGAACACATAGGAACAAATGGACCTGAGAGAGCCATCCTCTCCTAGCACTGCGCCTCTACAGTGATTTACTTTTAATGGAGAGAAAGTGTGCGGAATGGCAGATCAACACAAGCCCACCACAGAAAACCGCAACAGCAGGAGTATGAAGTCGGCAGAAGTCACTTTGCAGTGATGAGTGTCGGCCAGAAGGAAACCCAGCAACTTCCTGATCAGGTTTTTTGGTTTAAGAATGAGGAGCCTGCTCTGCCTTTCCTCATTACTACTTGGGGGGCATCAGCTTGTGCCTGGTGCCAGGCACCTCAATGCTAAAATGAACCTCCTTGGGTGAAGGGAGCTCACCAGGGCAGGAGAGACGAACAATGGGCTGTCATTAAAACTGATAAAAAGGTCCTGATGTGCAGCAAATGTGGTCATCTATGAATCAGCAGATGAATAAGGGATCTTTTATTTAGTGCCTTCCATATGGTCATCTCAGTTCATGTCTGGTCAAATCTAGTTTAGTCATGAATTCCGATGAAATCAGACAAATGGGAACCACACATGGGCCCCACTCTGAGTTACTGAGTCTACTGAGATGGACCAGAAGGTATATTTGTGTGGTAAAAAACGCTTATAATGATTCGGTCTCATCTGATGGCCAGTGTCCCCTGAAGAGACGTGCAAAGATAAAGGAGGAGGAGGATGTGACAAAGTCTAAGGGCTAATGGTGTAGGGGTAACTAACTAAACCTGACCCAAGGATTTCTGCAGGTAGTTTCATTTTTGTTTTGACCCCCTTGAGTTAAAGACTTCCGCGTCGAAAATCTACAACACAATTAGTGCCAATAAACGGGGGCAGCGGCGGAGACAAAAGCCTTTAAAAAGAATGGAATGTTACGCTCTGCTGCCACCTGGTGACCAATTTGTAATGTGACAGCACTATCAATATTTGAAGAGAATTGCTTGCATGGTGTGCAAGTTCTGCTGGTGGACCCTCATAATCCCTTCCCAAATCCCAAAGGCATGGAGGTTAGGTTAATGTGTGACATTAAAATAGTCCTGCATGAGGAAGCGAACAAGCGTAGCCAGCAGCGGACATGCAACCCTGTGGCAAAAAACATAAAACAGATGGATGGAGGATGATGATGATGAAAGGACAATGAAATGGATAAGTGGAATTGGATAAGTGGGTGGATTAATAATAATAATAATAATAATAATAATAATAATAATCTGTGACTCTGAACTGGATATGTATTGATGCTCCTGTGCACATCATCAGCGTTGTTACCGGTGATCATCGGGTGGTCTTTTCAACATCAGAACCTCGCCCAATTGACCTACCTGTGGTTGATCAGACCATGGCTTCTACTCCTCTCCATGGATCTCCTCTCCAGATACAGAGCCATACTGTGGCCCTTTCGTCCATGTCCTTGATGGCTCCTTTCCTCCTCTGTCCGGTGGTGCCAAGTGTACCAAAGGCTCTATTAGAGTGATGGCCTGGCAAAGCTCCTGTAAGCAAGCCTGATGGTCATTCACCTTGCTTTAGAGTCTTCTATACAGAAGTTCAGCGTAAGATTATCGCACTTGACCTTCTTCCACTCATGAGCATCGTCCGGTTGGTCCTCCCATGGGACTGTCCGCTCTTAATGAACGACGCTCTTCGTTGCTTCTGAGACAAGATGGATGTCTGACCTCGAGAAAGTTGAGGTGGTGTGATGTGCCACTTCTCCAGATCTACAAGGCTCCCACTGACTTTGTATTTCTTGCTCATGACTCTTCACAAGGTTCCACATGTTGGTGAAGTTAGACTTGCTCATCAAGACTTGCTGTAATTATCCAAGCAGACAGCTTCTGTGGTGGGTTTAGGGCAGCTGATTATGACCTCAGATGTACTGATCTTGCCCTTCAGCTTGTGGACAGCAGTTGACGATGTGCCCCAATGTCCCCTCCCTCTCTCTCTCTGCCTGGCCATTGTGGACACACTGTTGACCCCACTTTGCCTCAGTTAAAGAGCTTTGATGGACTGAGAAAGACAACGTACTCTGCCTACACTGGGAACTTCATGTGTCTGACAGACTCTGCCTTCCATAAGTCAGACCAAGTCGTCTTTCGGTCCACAACCTGCTCCCACTTCGTCCAGGTTCCTTGCTGTCTCATCCTGACGGCCCAGCAGAACTTCTCTTCTTCTACTGCAGCTCTTCTTTGTTCCTGAATCATTCTGTGCTTCTCTTTTGCCTTTGCTGATTCATACCGAGCAGGCCTGCTCTTCACCGTGTCACGGCTGCCACTGGGATGCTATGACGTAGCCAGGTAAGTACAATAGCAAATGTATGGATTGATAATAATACCAATCTGTGACCCTGAACTAAATAACTAGAATAGAAAAGGGATGGTATTATTATTATTATATTGATAATTTAATTATATTTATAATTTATTATTATTATTATTATTATTATTATTACTAGGGGGCTTCGCCAACCCCAGCGTCTCTGTCACTCGTGTTTGTGGATTTCACTTTCACCAAACAACAAATCCTTTAATTCTGGCGGATAGGCCTCTTCATTGGGAGGCTTTTGCGCGATGGCAACACGAATTAGACGACCTACAAGTCGCCGACTTAAACTTCAAAGCTGACCGATATCTACGTACTTCTGTCATATCACCTCTGTCCATATATTCAATCTCTTTTTTGCCATTCCGTTATTTCACCAAGTAATAATTTCCATTTGTTTGCACTAATGTGATCTTCACTATCATTTTTCTGAGACTTTCGAATTTTATCACTTCCATTATCTCTAACCTGTGTGTATCGTGCCAACGTTTTTGAATTCTTAACAACATTCCACTTTGTCATCTTCTCTTTGTCTTTTACTTCCATGGTTAAATCTCTTGGCACAAAGTCTCGTCTTGCGGGGCGTCAAAGTGTCTCTCTGGTCAAAGTCACGTCTCATCTTTTGTCCCATGATTGTTTTATGATAATAGAGAGATTACTGCAGTACGTACGCAAAACAATTGCTGCCAGGATGGCCACCCAGTCCCCCAGAATCCTGAAGCAGATCAAACAGGTTTGAGAATCAATGTCTGGATTAAACGTTCTGTTCTTCTATAAATTCAGCTTCATTTTTTTATTATATAGTGCACTGCCATCCTATACTGCACATATCAAAGACATCCTCCGAGCCACTTAATCCAGTTGAGAGTTGCTGGGGGCTGAGCCCACCTCGGATTTCCCACCAAACTCACTGGCCGAGTGCTTTGCTCACATTGATTTTCTGAGGTCCTCACATGTGAAGAAGCGGATGACCTCCCAGTGGTAACAGGGACTACTAAGGAGGGATTGAGGGATTTGCAAGATCTAGAGGGAGAAGAGCTGTGCTGATGAAATAGGCTGAAATGAAGCAAATCACCAGGGCCGGATAATACGTCTCACAGAGTGCTTAAGGAAATTAGTTGAGTACGGATACAAAGCCTTGACACATATTTCTAGGATGGCAATTCTGAAAGATTGCAAAATGGCAAAAATGATTGGGTTATAAATAAAGGGTGGCCAGACAGATCCAAGCAGCTGTAGGCCAGTAAGCTTAATGTGCATCACAGCTTAATTAATGGAGGGAATTATTAAGGAAAAGGGCAAGAGCAGGAGTTAGGGATACATTTCCAAAAGTCTATAAGAGAATGCAGAGGTGAATTGTGGTATCCTAGGGAAGGTCCTCATTTTTTCTGCTGAAATGTCACCCTTTTGTAGAGTTAGAGAGGTGGCAGCTTTCCACAGTCGATTTTCCTAATGCCCAAGGTATTGTAACTTTGTTATGGAATGTGCACATTATTTCATAACTGTTTCATTGTTAGGGATGCTGAGATCGATCAGCCGCCGACGTAAATCTGCCGGCTGTGACTCTCGATCGGTGATCAGTAAATTGGCCAATCACAAAAGCTGATATGTTCAGCCCCTGGTCAGCATGGGCTCAGAAGAGGGAGGTCAAGTTTCACCAACATGCTATGAGGAAGCAAAAAAAAGGATATGGTCAAAGTGGAGCAGATGAGATTATTTACCTTGACATTCAGAAAGCCTTTGATAAGGCGCCACATGAGAGGGCGGGCATCAAACTAAGGGTTTTCGATGGGTGCAGAATTGGCTCAGAGGCAGGAAGCAGAGGGTGGTGATGGTGTGAGGAACCTCATCTGAATTGGCTGCTGTTAAGAGTGGTGACCAGCAGGGGGCAGTGCTGGAGCCACTGCTTTTCTTAATAAATTTGAATGATTTAGATAGGCTGTGGTGGGCTGGCGCCCTGCCCGGGGTTTGTTTCCTGCCTTGCGCCCAGTGTTGGCTCCAGCAGACCCCCGTGACCCTGTAGTTAGGATATAGCGGGTTGGATAATGGATGGATGGATGGATTTAGATAGGAATATTAGGAACAAGCTGGTTAAGTCTGTAGATGACACCAAGATAGGTGAATTAGCAGATAATTTGGAATTTGTTATATCATCACAGAGGGACTTGGACAGCAGACAGGCTTGGGCAGATGAATTTAATGTCAGTAAAGAATTACACATACAAAGTAAAAATGGGAGGTTTGAATACACAATGGGAGGTCTGAGAATCGAGAGTCCACCTCATGAGAAGGAGTTAGGGGTCACAGTGGACGCTAAGCTATCGACTTCCCGACGGTGTTCAGAGGCCATTAAGAAGACTAGCAGACTGTCAGGTTATATAGCGCCTTGACGTGTGGAGGAGGAGTCACAGGAGGGTCTGCTCAGGTCTTTATAACACACTGGTGAGGCCTCAGCTGGAGTCCTGTGTGTAGTTCTGGTCTCCATGACAAGGTCCACAGAAGAGCAACAAGGCTGATTCCAGGGCTACAGGGGACGAGTTATGAAGTAAAAGGAGATTACGAGCAGGTCCGACTGAGAGGTTTCAAGTCATGAAGGGAATTAGTCCAGTGGATTGAGACAGTGACTTTAAAATGAGTTCAGCAAGAACACAAGGTGACACAGTTGGAACCATTAAGGGTAAATTTCACACACACGTTAGAAAAGCTTTCTTCACACAGAGAACCGCAGACACATGAAATAGGTGAGCAGCTAGTGTGGTGGACAGGAGGAGGACTTTAGGGGCTTTTAAAACTCGACTTGATGTTATTTTAGAAGAATGAAGTGGACAGGACTGGTGCGCTTTGCTGGGCTGAATGGCCTGTTCTCGTCCAGATTGTTCAAATGTTCTAACAATTTAAAACTTAATGGAGACAAGACAGAGGGGTTGTTGATGGGTACCAAGACTCTCCTTAAATCTGCTAGAAAAGTCAGCATTGATATTAATGGTTGTACTGTCTGTCCTCCCTCAGAAGGCAGGGGCTTGGTTGTTGTTTTAGATTCCCATCTCATGATCCGCTGTCATTCAGCTGAAGAACATCTCACACATCAGACCTTCTCACGCTGATCACTCCGCTGCAGGACTTCCTCCTGGTTGTGTCGCCTCTTGGCTTGGCGATTGTAGTGCTCCGCTCTTTAGAGCTTCAGGTAAAGTGCTAAATAGACTTCAACACGGACACAATTCTTCAGCCAGAACTTTAACGTGTGCTAAACCTTGGGAGCATGTAACCACTAGGCTGCTCTCCTTGCACTAAATATCGGATCTCTTACAAGCAGTGCCAATGTTAGGTTATTTTGTGCCCTCAGACATGCTTATTAGTGTGCCAACCAACTCTTCGGTAGCTGGCCTGTGTGTCTGCCACCCCCCATGATCTGTGCCCTAGGTGAAGGCCTAATTCACCTCAATGGTGGAGCCGGCCCTGCTGTTCATATGTAAGGCATGCATTATGGCAGGAGTCCTCTCTACAGTATATTTCAGATATGCTGCAATACTATAAGGTCATCTGATGCTGAACGTCTTGTTTCCCCGCACACCAAATGCAATTGAGCTTTTAGTCCTGCAGCACCCAGTTGATGGGCACCTCATAATCTTTGGCTGCTTTTAAAGCCAATTACAAGATGGATTTTCTTAAACCAGCCTTCATGTGCTGAGTGCTTTTCTAATTTGTGTCTTTTTGTAATGTTTTTAAACTTGCCTTATTTATTGTCTTATTTTTATTGGTTTAACTTATTTATGTGCAGTGTTCTTAATTGCTATGAAAGGCACTTATAAATAAAATATTATTATTATTATTATTATTAGGGTCCAGCTGCAGCCTTTCACAGCTCCGTGATTCAGGAGCTCCGCCGGACAGCCAATTGGATTGCAGGTTTGTGTCACATGCCTTGCTTGGCTTGTGTCAGATAGCTCCTCCCCCAGCCCTAATCATAACTGCTGTGTGTAACCAGGCGTCATCAGTGACGTAGAACGTAAAGTGACAGCCTCTTCAGTAGCGTGGAGCGCCGGGGGTCCGCAGCTGGAGTCTACTGTGGCATTGGCGAGGTGCAGATGCATCTATGATCCACTAGGTGGCAGCAAAACCTGTCGGCAGAACTCGGTACTGGAGCGCCGCTGTGGCTGCACGTTTTCATTCTAAGTCTCGTCTCGTCTCGGGTTTTGCTGTTAATTACCTCTTTTGCCTTCATGTTGAGTGACTTTTTATTTAAGACTCTAACCCTTTAATTGTTTCTTTTTTTTCATTAAACAATAATGAGATCCCGTCCTCGAGCTGCCACCTTATTGTGATGGAGGGGTTTGTGTGTCCCAATGATCCTAAGGGTTCTGTTGTCAGGGGCTTTATACCCCTGGTAGGGTCACTCAAGGCAAACTGGTCTTAGGCGAGGGACATGACAAAGAGCGGTTCAGAAAACCTCCTATGGCAGCTCTTAAAAGCTCTTCAAGCACAGAGGAAGCAATTATTTCCGTATTTCTCTGTCTTCTGCATCCATCTCTATTGGCTTATCAAATGTATTAATTTAGGTATGTTTACAAGCCTTACATTTCACGCCATTTGCCTTGCTCTCTTTCTCAGGGGTGGGGATCGATTTGTTCTTAACCCAATTTTACTTTTTGTAAAACATTGATTGATTTGTATGGATTGCAATAAAATTAATAAAACTTCAAAAAAAAGAAAAGAAAACCTCCTATGATACATACAAACATTGGATGGTGTTTTCCCTCACCCAGACGCGTGTCACCGGGGCCCCCCTCTGGAGCCAGGCCTGGTGGTCGGGCTCGATGGCGAGCGCCTGGTGGTCGGGCCTGCACTCATGGGGCTCAGCCGGGCACAGCCCGAAGAGGCAACGTGGGTCCCCCTTCCCACGGGCTCACCACCTGTAGGAGGGGCCAAGGAGGTTGGGTGCAGTGTGAGTCGGGTGGTGGCCAAAGGCGGACACCTCCCTGGTGAGGTGTTCTGGGCACATCTAACCGGGAGGAGGCCCTGGGGAAGACCCAGGACATGCTGGAGGGACAATGTCTCTCGTGGGAATGCCTCGGAATGGCCGTAGGAGTGGCCAGGGAGAGGGAAGTCTGGGCATCTCTGCTCAAGCTGCTGCCCCCGCGACCCGATCTCAGATAAGCGGAAGAGGATGGATGGATGGACGGACAATAATGAGATACAAACACCTGACCAGCTCACCAGTGTCTATCATTCCATATCTGAAAATCTGAAATAAGGAAAGGTGAAGGTCTCAGTGATGTTGATCTGCTCAGGCCCACAAAACACTTTGATGGTGGTCTCAGGAAAAAGGAAACTTAATGGCTTAGGAAATGTCTGCTGCGGCAGAATGAGAGCAACAACAAGCCATGGGATTAAACAACGACGAGAATCGGCTTCTAGTTAGGAAACTGGTTGGAGTTTGAGGCCCCCACTTAGGGTGTCATCTGTTGGCTCCCTGACCCCACATCTCATTTCTGTTTGGGTGCCAATGTACAGAAAAAAATGAACAGAAAAAGAAGTGAATCGGTGGAAAAAACTGGGCTGGAATGAAAACCTGCAGCCACAGTAGCCCTCCAGGCTGGGGGGTTGGAGACCCCTGCCCTAGAGAGAACCACTCGGGCTGTGCCTGTGTCAGGTTATATAGCGCCTTGACGGGTGGAGGAGATGCTGAGGCTTTATAACACACTAGTCTAGTGAGGCTGAGAGTCTTAGAGAATCTTACCTGCCTCAGATAGCTTTATCAGCCATCGCTGAAGGAGTGGTCCAGTACGTCGGAAATGCCTGATAAGATGGGCACACCATGTAATGAAACGCAGCATGTACCTTTACACGGGCAGAGAGCTGCTTGAGTGCTGGTGAATGTCGACAGTACAGGGAGATTGGCAGCTAAACCCGGGGTACTCCATTGCACGTGCCTACAGCCAATCCATCCAGGAGGCCACAAGAACACCGGGAGAACATGGAGACACCAAGCTGACATTGCTTAGTTAGAATTTTAACAATTTGAGGACAAGGCGACAACAGAGCAAAATGTGACAAAAATGAAGGGGTCCGAGGCAACCGTATATGAGGATGTTGGAGGAAAACCCACATGAATACGGGGAGAACGTGCAAACTCCACACAGGTAACATCCAGGCCCAGGATTTGAATCCCAGAACGACGGGGCCCTGAGAGAGCAGCGCCGCCCACCGCACCATTCAGCTGTCCAGTTCAGGATCTTCCTTTCTTTAAAGTCTGAAGGACACGCTGTGGACGGAGCTGCTCCTGTTCTCACACAAGTCATTGTCTATGTGGACTTTGCATGTTCTCCTTTAACCCCCCTTGGGCTCCCTTCCACATCCTACAGCCGTGTGAACATCAGGCTCTGATCAATGACTAAATGGATGCCCTCCAGAAACGTCTTCAGAGCCCCTCACTGCCTGCCCACTTTGCTGTGTCGTCGATTTCATCTGAAGCTCATACACTTGCCATTTTTGAACATCAGGCTACACTCAGGTGCCCAGCATGTTTCCAGAAGGGTTTGCAAATTTGTTAAAAAATCAAAAATGGAAATCTCTCCTTCTTAGACGCATTCGGACCCTTTGTGGCGGTGGCACTCCAGGTGCCTCATGTTTGCTTTCATTCTTCTTGAGAAGTTTCTAGAACTTGGCTGGAGTCCACCTGTGGTACACTGAGCTCACTGGACATCATTCAGAAAGGCACACACGTTGACCTGCGCTTAGAGGGTCCCTCAATTCACACCGCATGTCAGGACCCAAAACAAGCCATGGAGTCCAGGGAGCTCTCTGCAGACCTCCACAATCAAATCGTGGTGGGCCACAGATCAGGGCAAGGGGATAAAAACCATTTCGAAAGCGTGGAGTGTTCCAAGGAGCACAGTGGCCTCAAAACTTGTGAAACAGAAGAAGTTTGGAACCAGCAGGTCTCTTCCTAAAGCCAGCCAGAAGGATGTTGGTCACGGAGGTGGGAAGGACCTTAACAAGGCTTTAGAAGGCCGCTACTGAGAACGTGACTGAAGGACGGCCATCTCAGGAGCACTCCATCAATCAGACGGTTAGATGGAAGCCCCTCTCGAGCAAAAAAGGCTTTTAAAGGACTCTGGAAGCATGAGGGAGAAGATTCCCTGATAGATAGATAGATAGATAGATAGATAGATAGATAGATAGATAGATAGATAGATAGATAGATAGATAGATAGATAGATAGATAGATAGATAGATAGATAGATAGATAGATAGATAGATAGATAGATAGATAGATAGATAGATAGATAGATAGATAGATAGATAGTTTATTAATTCCAAGGGGAAATTCATCTGGTGAGACAATAAAAATGGACTCTTTCAGGGCAGAACTTCAAGCACCGTGTTTGGTGAAGACCATGCACTGCTCATCACCCACCTAATATCCTAATCCATCCATCTGGTGAAGCATGATGGCAGCACAAGGGACAGGGAGACTGGTCAGAATTGAGGGGAATGCAACCACAAACAGAGAGGTCCTTGAGGACCACCTGCTCCAGTGTGTACACCACCTCAGCCCAACACAACAGTGCACCTTTCAGCATGACAATGACCTAAAGCATAGAACCAAGACAACTCAGGAGTGACTTTGGGACACGTCCCTTAATGGCCCACCCAAAGCCCAGACTTAAACTCCATAGAAGATGAAAATGGCAAATTACAGACGTTGCACATCCAATCGAATGGCGCTTGAGAGGATCAGAGTTCAGGCGTGCAAAGCTTGTAGAGACTTACCCACGAAGCCACGAAGCCGCGAAGCTGGAACTGAAAATGGGCTTCTACCAAGTTCTGAATGAGGGGTCTGGACACTTCTACACTGCATTTTTAATAAATTTGCACACATATCTGCAGACATGTTTTCTCTTTGTCATTCATGATGGGTTATTAAATGTAGACTGACGGTCATAAACGGCAACTATATACATGTAAGAGTGGGCGGAGAATGAAGGGGTCTCAATCAGTGGTGTTGAGAGGGAGGGGCTTAAGCCAAGCCCCTGCTCTTTCATCCGTTCTTTATATTGCGACAGCCACAGATTCAGGATGATTGGCGCACCAGCCGGGTGGTCCCTACTAAATAAACGTAAAGCTTTTTGCACAGACTTTACTTCTCTGGAGCTAGGAATCTACAGAGCTCTGTCCCGAAGAACTTTCTGGTTCAAGATGGCGAACTTCTCTCTGCTGAATATAAACGTCTGCACCTGAAAGGGCGGGGCTTAGTTTGAAAACTGGGGGGCCGCTGCAAATGCCTGCATCAGAGCTGAGGGTGACAAAGGGAGAAGCTGTTAATGTCAGCGCCACCTCTCGCCCCGGGCTGGTATTGCTTACTTGAACAATACACTGGAAACTCAAACAGAGACAGACGCTCGGTAAGACGTTGTCTAAAATTAAAAATGCATCACCAGGAGAAGCTTGACACTGACAAAACATAAGAGCACCCAAAGTAATTTGGTTCCACTTCAAGCAATTAGTAAAATAAGCATCAATGTTAATTGAGAGTTCACGAGCTCAAAGGCACTCTAAAAGGGGGCTAAGACCCTGATGGATTCAAATCCTACAAACGCCCTTGGTCTGAAGCCTTTCTGTATGTCCATATAACTGGCAGCCCCTCCGCCATTGGTTCCTTCACTGTGCAGGTGCTGCCTGGCGAGGCTCCTTGACACGTGTCACCAGTGAGACGTTGCTCAGGGTTCTGTCACCCCCTCCATTTAATGTCCTCGCACACACCGGCTGACTTTGAGGTCCGGGCCTCTCAGTCAGTAAGCAGCAGCATATCCAGTTGGGCTGAAGTGAATAAGTGGGTCTCTCTGACTTATAAAGTACACATATGAGGGTCTTGCATTTCAGCCCTCTTCTGAGCCCCCCCAGAGTGTCGCCAGTGAGAAATTGATTAGGGTCCTGTGGCACAGTAGAGGAGTTTGTCATTATGGGTTATTGAGTGTGGATTAATGGGGAAAAAATGGCAAATGTAACCATTTTAAATGAAATCTACAACATCATAAAGAGTGCAGAAAGTGAAAGGGTCACAATACACTGTGAATCCTTGGTCTGTTTCTTGGGGGGCAGAGCCCGCTCTAGGATTAACTTGGAGTGGAATTATTACTGCCAGACCAGTACATCAAAACCTGAAGACAAGACTGGGGTCAGTGAAATATGGAGGTCCTAAAAATCAAAATGTGAGAATGTCAACTGGGGTTGATTACTTATAGTAATGACTGTTTACAAGACTGTCCCAGAAGAATCTGCTCTTCAAGAGTACCATTTCAAAAAATATGTAGGAATTGGGCTGTGTTAGCAATTTTTATTTATTTATTGCTTTTAAAATTTCACTGAAGAAAAGAAATACTAAAAGAGCCAACTTCCACACCTGGGGAAAAAAAATCTATAGTTCCAATTTAAACCACTAGTCAAATGTGTTTTATGATGATGGTATTTTTCTAATTAGTTTACTTGTAATCGTACTAAGGCAGCACCGTAACATAAACGTGTCATTTAGATAATAAAACTACTTGAAAAAAGTAATCAAAATATCCCGTGAAACTGATAACATAATAATTCTCTTAAAATAGACATCTTTACCCACAATTCCAACTTACCGTTTGTCCTGTATGCAAATAATGCTATCTAACTATCCAATCAATTCACGAGATTTCCAGCGAGAGAAGGACGACGGAGAAGTGCTTCAGTGTGCCCAGAGTGGATCTCCTAAATGGTGCTAAGCAACAGAGGTCGACATTTGCCAAGTTTTAATAGAAGCCCATTTGGGAGACGGTGACAGTTTGAATTCGATCGGCCTTTATCAATGGGTTCAAGAGGTGTAGTCCTGTTGCTATTTTGATCGTTTAATTTTTTTTCGCCATGTCTTTGTCTTCATGCTATAGTTTGAGGACTGATATTATTGTCATCATCAACATCATTTTTGTTGTTTGTGTTATCGTTGGATGGTCTAGGTCGTCAGACGTTAAGATCGAACATCACTAATATGCGAAAATAATATAAAATAATATAATCGGACATTCGCTTTGAGTCCGAGTGCCTAAATGGTAGAGCCAGCCTTGTAGTGCTGGACTCGTTATACTGCAGAAGTTGCCCCCGGGACCCTTTCATGAAAGAACATCCATCAAAAATTTTGATTGGACTACTCTAATTATTTATGGAATTTCCTATTCCATTAAAGTTAATCTGGTCCCGTGCCCAATACGTGACACTGAGCCTACCTACACTGCCGTCGGAGAGCGAGGCTTTAACAGAGATTAGACGCAGAACTGTGCAGTTTCGTCAACGTGATTGGAGGGGAGCGGGAGAAGGCGGAGCTTGACCACTCAGCTTCACGACCAGCGCAGATCCGCGCCCACAAGAACGCGTGTGACGAGAAGAGAAAAGTTTGCAGCAGCACCTTTGTGACGTCATTGTTCTCGCAGACGATGACGCCGAGCTTCGCTTCACTTTGCAGGCGGACCCCGGCGGCTCGTCCAAGTTCTCTGCTCGCAGCCTACTTCGCACCTTTAAACTAGCACAAGGGAGGTCACGGACCACAGCAGGCGGGTGTACCGCCGCCAGATTGAGCTCGTCTGGGACTCTGCCTTGTATTCCATCCTTTCTTTTTTTTTTGTTGGGCAATGTAAGGAAGGGAGGACGCCCTTTCAGTTTCCATTCCCTCAGCAGGTAACACGACAGGCAGCGGACGGAGAAACAAAGAAGCAGCACTGCGAGTCGGGAGGAAAAAGAGAGGCCGTGAGAGAAAGAAGAGCGAGGCGGCGCGGCTGAGAGCAAGGACATGGGGAACTGCCTGTCGTCGCAGACCTCGGACGACATCTCCCTGCTGCACGAGTCTCAGTCGGACAGGGCGAGCTATGGAGACGGGACGGACCCGTACAACGAGCCACCGCCGCCATATCAGGTAAGCAAGAGCGACGGAGGGAGAGTGGGATAGAAAGAGAGCGCGAGAGAGAGTGAGGCCGCTCCACCGCTTTTAACGAAATGGACGAGACGTCATCTTTCTTTGCTTTGTGTTCTCCGGTAGTGAGCGCGCTTTGTCGGATTCCGCGACACAGCCAGCGCCGGGCCTCTCGGGCATCTCCGCCCTCATGCCAGGCTGGCTTTCTTCCGAAACTTTTTATTCCGAAACTTCCACTCACTTCGCACCCTGGGGCCGGGACCGCGCGCTCTTTGTCTTCTCTCACAGTGCCGACACAATGTGGCTGCTGGTCTCTGCGTGTTGCCAGCTTGTCCGTCTCTGGGAGGGGCGCCGTTGGCAGACTCGGCAGGGCGCTTGTCTGGTGAGACCCAGCTGGGCTTTCTCTGCCGGGGGAGTAAGTGACCTCTCCACTTTGCGGGATTGAGCTTCACGACAACCCCGATGATTGGCCACGTTGGTCCGGTGTTAGTAACGCCCAGGCAGGGTCAGTTGATGACCAGCCTGGATTGAGCCCCATGGCTCGACACTTTGCATCGACTCCCTGTATTTGGCACCAAATGGTCAGGGTCGGCACAGTGCATCGTGTGTGTGGATTGCCACCATCCCGGTGGGCATTTTGTGTTTTGGCTTGGTGTTTTATTTGTTAAAAAGGTCCTCCTGCCCACTGGCCCTGCAGACCCAGTAGGACACTTTGTCTGGGTTTGTCTTTGACAAGAGTTTAGCCCATTAATCCCTCCTGGCCGCTTTAGGTTGTTGGTCAGTGAGCTGACTGTTTTGTTTTTCAGTTTGGAATGAACACCACTGCTTACTCTCAGCTGGGCATCTTTTATTAGAAAAGCCGGGCCAATTGAGAACCAGCTGGCCTGCTAATCTCTCTCTGTGATTCTGTGGAACTGGGAGTAGTGCAGTTGCTTAGACCCCGGCTGAACCTTTTGTCTGCCTCTGAAAGGAGACGTACCTAAACAGTTCCAGATGGGTGCTTTTTCACAGTTTAACTATAAACTTTATTTGAGAAGTCCTTCCATTGAGACTTTTTTTTCCCCCCTAAATGGAGCTCTGCCAGCTGGCCACTTTACTTGTCTGCTGTGAGTGCCACCTCTTAGATCTCTTTGGGTACTTTTTCTTGGAAAGCCCATTAACAGTGAAACCCAACTGGCCCCGCGTTCTCAATGTCGGCTTTCAGAAAGTGGAGTGTATGACCTCTCGGTTAGGCGTTTCATCTGTCGTCTATTTTTCTGAGATGAGTCCTGCTTGTCTGTCTGTCTAAACATAGTGTCACTAGTTTTCTTCCATTTTGGCATGTTGTTTTGGAGAGGGATCTGTGCATTAAATGCAGCTCACTAAAGAATATACATTGGCATGCAAAAGTTTGGGCCCCCTTGCTTCCAATGTCTGTCACTGTAAATAGCTAAGTGAGCAGAAGATGAGCTGATCACCACAAGGCCTAAAGTTCACGAGGACACAGTTCTTTAATATTTTGAGCAAGATTACATTTTTATTTCCATCACTCACAGGTACAAAACACTAAAAAAATGAAAGGGGGCTGAAGGAAAAGTTGGGTCTTAGTGCTTAGCAAGACCCCCTTACGAGTATCGCATCTATTCATTATCCACTACTTATCCGAGGTCGGGTCGCGGGGCAGCAGCCTAAGCAGGGGAGCCCAGACCTCCCACTCCCCAGCCACCACCTCCAGCACCTCTGGGAGGACCCCAAGGCGTTCCCATGCCAGTCGGGAGATAAGATCCGTCTTCTAATCCTGCAAGATTCTTGGGCATCCTTTCATGCACTGCCCTTTTGAGATCTCACCACAGTTGTTTTTCAGTGATGTTTAGGTTGGGGGTCTGTGAGGGCCATCGCTAAAGCATCAATGGAGTACCTGAAGAGGCGCAAGCTGTTGATTTGGAAGTGGCTTTTGGATCGTTATCTTGTTGTAGGAACCCATTCTCTTTTTAACTTCAACTTTTTGACAAATGGTGTGATGTTTGCTTCCAGAATGTGCTGGTACTTATTTGAAGCCATTCTTCACTCTACCAGTGGCTGCAACCCAAGCCCAAAGCCGATCGGTCCATCGCCATGCTTCATAGTTGGAGATGTTGGTTTTTTTTTTTTGTTTTTTTTCCCTGGTATTCGACCCCCTTTTTATCTCCAAGCACGCCTTTGCACATTGTGGCCAAAATGTGTCCACAGGACTTGTTTCCAAACCACCTCAGGCTTGTTTTAGATGTTAATTTGCAGACTTCATGTGCTAAATGTTGTGGTGAGGGCGTTGACTCTGCCGTGAAGGTCATATTTGTTGAGGTGTCGCTGCACAGTAGAACAGTGGACCACCACTCCAGAGTCGGCTGAATCTTCCTGAAGGTCTTTTGCAGTCAAATGGGGTTTTTTATATGCCTTTCTAGCAATCCAATGAGCAGTTCTTTCAGAAAAGATTTCTGGGTCTTCCAGACTTCAGCTTAACCTCCACCATTCCTGTTAACTGCCTTTGCCTAATAACTTAATGAACTGAGGAAACGGCGACCTGCGTAGAGTTTGCTATCTTCTTGTCATGAGCTGCTGCTTAGAGGAGCCCATGGCTGCCGATTGATGGGATGGTTTGAGGAGTCCCAAGAATTTATACAGCTGTGACATTTGCATCACCAGGCTTTTCCTAACCCTTTCTTATCCTTTTGTAATTCTATTTATTTCTGTTTTGGCACCGCAGGGACTGCACCTAATTTTGTTGTATTGGTTACAATGACAGTAAAGAGATTCTCTTCTCTCTTCCTAGTGATGACTGTGAACGAGTCGTAGCCCTGATGACCTAATGAAGGTCTGAGAACTCCGATATCTTAGGCTTCCTTTTTCACTGTCCAATTTGTACAGAACAAAAACAGAAAATGCAGAAAAGAAATGTCATCTTTAACTTGGTGCCTTTGGGTGATCAGTTTGTCTCTTGCTAACTTAGCAGAATTATTCACAATATTAGACACAAGTCAGTGTGCCCAAACTTTTACTTGCCACTTTATACATTTTTTTTTAAAAAAGCTCATTGTTTGTGTCACATTATAAACTCGTCTAGTTGTGTATTTTTCCCTAAAATATCATTAAATCAGTTTCTTTGGTATGGGGCTTGCATGGCCTGCTGGTACAGGAAAACACAATTATTTTAAACGGTGCAGTATCAGCAGTTTGCTCCTTTCAGTCCCTGAAGTAAATGGCAGGTTTAAAAATACCTTGAGCTCAGCAGCTCCTTCTCCCAGTCGTCTTTGCCAGGCTGGAGACTCCAGAGGACACCCCTCAAAGACCCCCAACATCCCCTGTTGTTCGACTTGCAGGGATGTGTGTGTGCGCCGTGGCTGGAGCGAGACTCGTCTTAATCCGTTACCTGCTTCGCTGTCCTTGCCAAGGTCTCACACCTGATATCGATACCAACATCAAAATTTTAGTGCTGATCCAACACTTCTCGGGTAAAATGAAAGTAGCCCGCAAGCAGTAAGCCTTTCACATGGGGTCTCGCTCTTGAAATGAAGACCCACGTCTCCCCTGATACATTGGGCAAGAATCCGGTCTTCAGTTCAAACGCACAGTATTGTGGAAATGTTTCTCTCCTGTTTATCGTTTATGCAGAGTTTTCTGGAAGTATTATTTAACCAAAAAAAAAGGAATGTGATGGGCACATTCCGGGCATGAGAATCGATGAGAGCCGTGTGGATTATGGCATACGGGTCAAGTGAGAGTTTTTATTTTTTACTATTTTCCTTGGCCGTTTATCCAGAGTTGGACGCTGCCGGCGCCCATTCAGTTTTATTACGTCCTTTCTCCATGAAAACACAAGATTTATTTTTTTTTCCCAGCCACCTTTACAAACGTGTGGTAAGTAACTTATAAATGGGTTAAGTAAATCTTTAGATTCTTAAGTCGATAATATAGGCATACCTTTCTTATTTATTAGTTATGGATTAAACAATAGCTCCTTTCATGTACAAAATCTAGGAAATTCCCAGTTTAATCATCTTGGGGATTTTATGAAGTGTGTTCATTCATGCATACAAGTACAACACTGCTGGTTTTAAAGGTTCATGCTTGAAAATGTGGGGGTGGGACGAATCCTGAAAAGTGCACAAAAGGTTTTAGGCCACTGACCTAGAAGTTGTTTTTGGATTTTGGGCTTGTAGGCAGCAGCGACTGTGTTTTACTTTATTTTATAGACGTCTAATTCTCCACATTGTACTGTGGTAAGAAAGATGGATTTTCAGACGTAACCAATACTGTGCATGGAAAAACCGAACAACGACAGAGGCAAGAAGAACCCGAAGATACGATGCAGTGCTTCCACAGCCGACTACTGTAAAGCCCCTTATCGAACAGAAGAGCACTTCATGCCACCTAATTCAGTGCCATCTCTGTCTGACAATCTGTCAATTTCTGATGAAAAATGCATAAAAAAAAAAAAAATCTGCATCAAAGATTTCAGTCTTGAATGACGGAATTACTCAACGTCTGTGCTTGTTATCTGCACCCTTGTTGTGGCTTTTTTCACCCCCACCCAGACCTGGCGTATTATTTTTGGTTTGTCACGGGTACCAACTTGGGGCTCCATCCACCCTGCTTTGTTGTTGAATCAACAAGATGTCCGTCCAGACTAGCATTTCCACAACGTAGATGAAAGCATCTTCATCCGCACTGTCAGGGGTCAAGATCTGTCACCCGACTCCATTTTAGTCCATGTGACCCCCTAGTAGTACATAAACCGAGGACGAGGATGGGCACAGCGGTGAGTGCGAGAACAACCGAGTTCAAAGTTCCAAAGTGGGTGTCCACATAAAGTGCAGTTGAGGTAAAATAAAGGCCATAAATGATCCATTATAAAAATCGGTGCACTTGTGGAAGTTAAAGTAAAATGAGCAATACATATTTTAAATGCCCATTTCGAAACATCCCAAGACATTGTGTTGGTCTTCCCTGCAAGTCTCACTCTGTCTCCCCAGCTCACCTCAGTGGGTCCACTCACACCTTCAGCTGTGGTCTCCTCAAAGGGCTGAGGCACATCTTGTCGGCTGTCCCTGGATCCTTGGGAGGGTCCATCCGAGTCTCTGCTTGGGGACACCCCTCATACTGCCATCAGCTACACTCCCTACAGGGTGCCTGACCGTGCCGCCTCCGATTCTCTGCCGCTCTCACCTGCTCTCCTGCTTTCGCCATTGCATTTCACTTTCGACACTTGTCCTCTGGACCTTTCTCATTCTGCCCCCTCTACTGCTCAGGCTGTTCTCTTTAAACGTTTGGTGCACATAGGCGTCTACTTTAATTACACACTCGCGGGGCATTGGAAAGGCATTTGGCTGGACCGTGAGTATCTGCACGTGAATGTACAATCGGCCGGTCACCTCATCGAACACAGGAGACGTTGTGGTACGTTGTCACTTACCTGTCACCCTGCTGTCTGAGATTAACTGCACTGTTGTTGTCTTTTTTAATTTTTTGCCCCCTTCCTCTGTCAAGATTTGAACTGCCACAGACTTCACTTTGTGACACGACCAAAACTGCATATCCCGTTCGCCTACACTGGGCGTGCTGCACAGGGTGTTTCAAGAATCCTTGAAGAGTTGGTAACACAACCGGCCACGGGATTTAATTCGAAACTGTAGTGACCGCTAAATTATTTGCCTTTTACGCATACTTTGCAGCGATCAAACCGTACAAAATACAATTTAGATGATTGCAGGTAAACAACGCAACAAATGTACCCTGCTAAGAAGCTGTGCCCATGAAGGGTGTCCAGTCAGGGAATGAGACATAGTAATGGACAGGCTCCAGTGAAGGAAGAGCCCCATAGCAAGCAAAAAACCAAATCGGGTTGTGGTCAGACTTTGCGTTTTCGCCCGTCCACATCACAATGTCGAGGCTGTGGCTTTAGAAGTAAACGGCCCCTAGAGCGTCTTTGTTGTCAGAGGGTGGTGTGGACAAAAAGCGGAAACGGAGACTAATGACTGCGTTTTTAACTGAATATGTAGTGGTGAGGACGGGGCCTAAGCCCACTTTTCAGAGGAAATCTGCCTCTGACTTTGTGTACTCGTGTCATTCACTCAGAATAATGGAGATATAAACAGAAAAATAAATAAATGAACAACGTCACTTATTGTAACTATAGTGACTGGCTACTCTACCTTTGCTCCATTGATGGCACACAAACCCACAACTCCCTGGCATACCAACTGAATTGTTTTCCTTAAATAATATCGAATTTGGGGACTTTGGGGAGTTGTACATTTTTGAAGTTATCTGTCCCTGCTGGCATGATTCCTTGGGCATGAGGGAAGGAAGTGCATTTCTTTCTCCACCTCCCTGTGCCTTTTGGACTGGCATCTCGTTCAGATTTTCACTCTGCTTGTAAGGCTTTAGAGGTGCCTTATCAATTTGTTTGTTGTGGGTGTCTTCTAACTCCATATTTATGTCTGTTGTACAGAGTGGCATCTACTTGGGTGTTTTAACTCTAGAGGAGCCATGCCAGTTTGACAGAGGGCGCCGGCTGGTCTGATCTCGATGGGTCGTCTCATAGGAAGTGTGCATCAAGCGGGTCCTTCAAATGGACGGACGCCTTTCATCTGTGGGGAGCTGGTGATGTGTTGTCTTGTTGTCGAGCTCTCATTAGGCCCAGCTGTTTGTTTGTGGGCATGAAGCAGGAGTAACCCTCATTGGACTCGGTGAGAGACGTTTGTCATTCCACGGTGTGACTGCATAGCAACCGTTGGCACTTTGGAGTTGTCCCTCGGAGACATCTGCATACACTTGCCAGGCTATTTAACATGCTAGCTTAGCCAGAGTCAACTTTGAATCCACTTTTCTTTAATGCACGGTCTCTTGCTGCATCAAAATTGGAAGTTACATAAATAAACACCTTGGGCGGTTTCACGGTACCACCGTTTTTTACACAAGGGTTGCACTGTGCCTTCCATCTGTACGGTCTAAGATGGCTTGAATACATAAACGGAGGCCAACCTTGGGCCTGAACATCACGTTGTCGGGTACGGGGGGGCTGGTTCTTTGTCCCTACTTCAGATTGTGTGTGACGCAGCTTTGTCACAGAAAAGTCCGTTTGCCTCCGTGTGTCCTGCAGTTGATAAGAGTTAATCCGACGAGCGGTGGTATTTTAGAATGTGTCGCCCGTGTCATAATCTCTCTTAACCTCGAGCCTTTCTGATTTAGAGCGTGTTCTGAATTCGCACATTTATCCGCTTTACTTGGTAGTTGGACTCGCTGGCTTTGTCTAAAAGAACAGCTGAAGGTGAAGCCCCCAAGCCCCCTAAGTAGTACAAAAAAAGCTGAAAGCTCTTTATTTTTTATGTGTAAATGAATTGTAAGCAAAATGAACTGCCCGGGCTGTCCAAGCGACGCAGCTTTAACTCCATGTGTTCTGTTGGTGGGTTGTGACCCTGATGGATTTGAACTTGTAACCCCGGCCCCCAGATGGAGCCAATGGCTGTCTGGTTAGAAATGAATGAAGCTGTCGGTACAGCCCTGACCTTTGTGATCGGATGGGGGCAGATTGGAGAGTTCAAATCCCACTCGGCTTTGTGCTCGGCAGAGGCAGGAGGTTGACAGATGTGCAGGTGGTGGGCTTGACCCAGGAGAGTTTTTGCCCCCCATTTTATTAATAAATTAGTTGATGCAGTTTCGCTGCCGATTTTAAAGCGGCCTGGAATGCCCGCTTTTCACGTTGTGAACGTCTGCACACTTCACCTGAGCATTCAGAAGGCACGGGGGGGCGAAGACGTGCAAAGCGAAACAAAAGTTTAAATGAACGTAAGCTGCCCAAATTCGCAGAGTGTGCTTCAGTTTAAATGGTTGAAAGTCTTAATATTCGTGATTGTAGTAGAAGTTTTTACTTCTGTCACCCTGTGGCAGAGGTCCCTAGAGGACTGCCCCCCTAGAAAAGATCAAGAGTAACACCATATTCATGATCGTTGACATCTGAAATGGTCTAAAGTGATATCCCACATGCTTATGTGTGAATTTTGTCATTTTTATCCTTCAGGGAGTGGCTTTTGGAGGCCGAAGACCACCGGTAAAGACTCAAATATCAAAAATATGGTCGTTTTCGTGATTTAGCAACTTCAAAATGGCATAAAATGACACTCCACATGCCAAAGTTACTGACCCCCCGTTTCTTCGAGGTTTTGTGAAACGGAGTAACGTTGGCCCCCTCGTATCCCATGAGGGGTGAACTCCTGGGGGTCAGTTGATGTGGCCTGCACAACTGAACATATTCACTGAAGGCACCCATTGGTTTACTCTTAATCATAAGGGTGTCATTTCCTGCACAATCTATAGTCTGAAAATGGCATATAATGAGGGGATTTGGGGTATACGGGGGGCCAATAATTGGGGGGGGGGTTCGCAAAAAGAGTGACGTTTTACAGAACTAGACATCATGTATGTAATATGTGGGGATGAGCCGGGGCACCAGAGAAACAGACGAAATTGATTTAAAAAATGCTCAAAAGCAATACAATTTTGTTTACATTTATGTCCGGTTGGGGGTTGTGTCTCGAATATCTCAAACGTTTAGTCCATGTAATGCTTTCCTTCGTTTCAAGTTTTCAGTAATGTATCTTTGTGGTCTTTTCTCCTTTTTCATTGTTTCTGTCAGACGTAACACTTGGGACCGGCTGTGGTGAGTGAGTGACATGGGGGTAAAACTTGGCCCCCGCCACTGGTCACACCAATGGCAGAATGTATAGCTGCGTGAATTTGGCATTGTGCAGGAGCCTTCTCTTAGCCTGCGGCTTCTGAGTCAAGTGTGGTCTGTCTCCAGACGTCTCGGTTATTTACAAGGTGGTCTTACTATTGTTAACCATAAACTTGTAGCCTGCACATTATGAAAGTATTGGTTGGGTGACGCAATTCTTTCCTCTCCCTCCTCCTATACAGCAAGGTTTGGGCACACGCCATGCAGACCACCTGCCCTGGACAAATAAATTTACAGAATTTCTAGTGACAAGTCGAGTGAAAGGACACCTTTTATTGTATAATTAAAAAAAGATTACAATATGGAAGCTTTCAAGGCAACTCGGGATTCAACTCATAGATGACATCTTGCCTGAAGAAGGGGCTTGAGTTGCCTCGAAAGATTTCATATTGTAATCTTTTTTTAATTATCCAATAAAAGGTGTCATTTTACTTGACTTGTCACTACATTCATAATGGCTAACACGGTACAACACCCTAGTACTGCAGAATTGCCAGGAAAATAAGCCTGTACAGGTGGACCAGTGGTTAGAGCGGATGCCTCGCACCTCATGGTTTGAATCAAACACCTGCTTTTTAAGTGTGGGGTCTCCACGTCTCTGTGCTTGTTAGCCCACATCCTCAGAGACGTGCTGATCGGGCTCATTGACCGTTCTAGATTTGTGGGCAGGTGAGTGGGCCTTGAGAATAGTATGTTTATTGAAGCCATCCATTTTCTAACCCAGTTAGACCCACTGATAGAGCGCCAGTGCCCATCCTTGCATGTTTAGAGGGCAAGCAGGAGACCATTTGACCCTAGTTTTTTTATGGCTTATTTATTAACATGTTTTTCATACTTACCTAATTTACGTATATGGCAGTGTGGCGGAAGTACCAGCTGCGCACCCGGACGCTCTCCGGGTATCCCTGGTCATCAATGCACAGAAGTAATAAAAGCTTAAAACTAATAAAGGTCTGCACGGTGTTCAACATAAATTTCAGTCATTGCCTGGATTTTTGAGCAGGTGCTTTACCAGTAGAACACCATTTACACCATTACACCTGACGGCTGTGGAATTTTAATGGTAGCTTCCCATTTAAACAATTCACAGCTCCACCTGGTGGATTATCAAGCCAGTGCAGTCACATTACTGATATTTTTTGAGGCGGTCCAGTTGGCAGACAGGGTACCCCAAGATAGTGCCGTGTTCCTCACTAATTTTGCATGGCTGTGCCTGGAACTTGTGTCGTTACTCATTGCTACACAATCTTGCACCCACCCTTTGGCTGATCTGGTCCAAATTTGGAATATTTGCTCTGTAGGACCATATAGACAAGACGCACTACTGTGGAATGCAAAAGTTTGACCCGGGGGGACCCAGTGTATGGTTTGTTTTTTTTTTTTCCTTTTCCTTCCCTGTTTGTGCTGCTCTTTGCACACCAGTGCCAGCCTTTCACTCAGAACAAGCGAAACGACTAAAGCCAGGCAAGCCAACGGAGCGACCAGAGCTTAACGATACTTACCAGGGCAACATGGCCTGCTCCTTCTGTCAGCTGTCTTCTACAAAGTAGTATTGCGCGCGTATTTGCAGGCGGTGTTGGTGAGGCTCAATTGAGTGAAGAAAGTGCAGTGTGTCACTCCTGCTTTGTCAGCTGTTCTTTAGAATTAATATGTGGGTCGAGGCAGACATGACAGCATTCATGTTTACAACCCAGCAAGGTGATACCACAATTCTGGGATCCAGTCTGACCCAAAAAGAACAAATTCTGGACTCGGGAGACAAGAAACCCTGATAGAGAAGCAGTGTAGATGAGGAATGGGATGGCGAGCAGTAACAAGGGTCTCCATTTAAAAAACAAAAAAACGCATGAACCTTTGCTGAGTTTCCGTAACTCATTCTACTGATACCAGGACCTGGTACCTTGGCTAGTAATAAAATAAATACAGTGTATATAAAATGTGATGTGTATTATGTATGTATTTATGCATCTGTTTTTTAAATACAGGTATTTGTTTTTTTCTTTCCACATAGGCCTGCAGTGGAATAAACCATTCTGTCCCTTGGCAGTTGGTCATACATTTACAAAGCATTATTTAGTACATTTAGTGATTGAATATTTCTTTCAATAAAATCTGATAATGGTGAAAGAGGCTGCTAGGTTGACATGGCTTCTCTCCTCAAACGCTCTCATGAACTGATCGGAGTGATGTTGTGTACCCACACACACAAAGGGATGGCATAGAAAGTGCAACAACCCCTGCGGTGTTCGTTTGTATCGGCGCCATCTGAAGACGATCTCCACGTGACGTGAGGCTTGACCTTTGCTGCAATGGAGGTTGGCTAATTTGGCCAAGTCAGCTTACTTATCGTTCTTCTCATAGTCTGCATTTCCATTCATTTATTTTCTTAACCCGCTGGTTCTGTTACAGGGACCGTCACAGAGGGTGGAACCCGTGACAAAGCAGGAACGAGTCCTGGATTAGTCTCTTCCGCTATGGGGTTTTTACTTTTCCCGTGCTGTCAGAGGGGGCCCATGCACTGCTTTGTTGTCATCTTAGGAAATCTGTGTGGCGTAGTGGCTCAGACACACTGGCGAGTAACTGAACCTTCATGTGCTCCAAGGTAGGCGTGATGTCTCTGATCATGGGGGTCACCTTGAATACACCCATCGATGGAGGAGACTTTATTATTTTTCAACCTTCTTTTTTCCTTCGTTTGGGTGAATCAAGCTGACAGGCCGCTATAGTATAGATTTTTCTTTCTTGTATCTTTGCATTTTCTTTATATGGATATTTGCATTTATCATATTAAAAGTGAGTTATAAATTAGTTTTCTATCAGAGTGCATTTTCTCCTATTTGTAAAGCAGCAAAGGTCAGGATCAGGAAGCTGGGCGGGTGAAGCAAGTCGCAGAGGTTTGCCTCCCGAGTCAATAAAGAAGAAAGGTCATGTAAGCTTGTGATGTCTCACATGCAGAAGACGCCAGGCCACCCGGCCTGTTAGAATCGGCCTGAGTTGCTTCACAAGAAGGCGTATGTTCAGCTTCTGCTTCAAACTCATCGTGTCATGAGACCTGCCATTGAGCAGCCAGCGTAAAAAGGAAGCAAGTAAGCATGTGTGTAGTCAGGGCTATGTGAGGGGGCCACTGCCATTGTCTAAGATGGCTGTTTATGTTTGCACATAATTTGATTCTAGCATTGTTAACTTATGGAGAGTTTTAAGGTAGTTTAGAACCCTTTGCACCTGAGGCCTGCAGAAGTTCTGTTTGTCTGAAACATTAGTGCACAGAGTCTCTTAAATAAATGTCAGTAGTTGATTCTTCGCTCGAGGTGAATGTCAGCTGTCAATCCAACTTGAGGGCTACTCAAAGTGTCAGCCTGTGTGTGTTCTGTGCTCGTAAGCTGGTTTCAGAAATTACAAATGAAAACTGCAAATTCACGGCATGTCGCTGAGTTCATCATCAGCTGATTTGGAAAAATGTGTTGCCGCTCCAAGCCTACGCTTTCTGAAGGCCATTGAAAGCGCATGTCGTTGGCAAAATGCTGCCTGACGTGTGACTGAGAAGGAATAGGCCGCTGCGGTCTCACTCCGTCAGTCCCAGATGAACACCTTGGTGCAAAATCATAAGCGATGAGCTGTTAACGAGCAGGTCACAAATGGATAAATAAGTGCAACAAAGCACCTTCTGTGAGTAAACCGCTAAAGAAGCGGACGGTGAAATCCAAAAGGAAACCCAGCACAGTGGCAGGTCAACCTCCTTTAAAATAGCACATTGGGAGTAAATTATTTCAGTGCTGCAGGGTAAAGCAGTGAGATTATTTTCATACATATTTGTATTTTTAATACCTGCTTGTTTTTTTTTTTTTTCTTCTTCTAGTGCCAATTGCGCTTTTAAACAATCAGATTCTTACTTGAGGTTTAGTTACATTGGCGGAACTTGGGACTTTTCTCTGAAAGTCCCATCTGTGCAGTGAGCGTTACCTTGTGGTTTCAGGTGCCCGACTTCAGTTTTCAGTTCATTTTCTTGTATCCGTGTGTGTTTTTTGTTTTTTTTCTTTTCTTTAGCACACAAAGGCCCAAGTGTTCATTGAATTGACAGTTCTTATTTTGTAATCCTGATTGTGTTTGTGTGCGTGCCCTTTGATGAACTGGTATCCTGTCCCTGACTTGATGGGGTTTGTTGCTTCCCACCTATGTGTCTCTATTATATATAAAAAAAAAAAATCCTGGGATGAAACAAGACTTTTTGTAGATTTTTTTTTTTTTCCAAGTCCCATGAGATGAGACTTTGGCCATGAGATTTGTTCAAGTCCCGCCCTCCACTCGAATCATATTCATCCACGCACACGGTAATCTCCTCTCTCATTGGTGTGAATGCTTTTGACAGACACAGTTCCTACACGCTCAGCTCTTAAAAATGTAAACGTTTTCCTCACTTTAAGTTCCCAATTAAAGAAAATGTATTCTGTCCAAATCTTATTGAAGAATTTCGTCACGAAGGGTTATCAACCCGAAGAAATGAGTACACAAGCAATCGTAGAACTGAGAAACGAAGTCAAATGAAATTAACGCCAAAAATGTCGATTGGTTACAAGGCAAATTGGTTAAATGCGTATCAATAGACTCTGCTGAAACAGTGATGAAGTCTCACAGTGCCACCTGGTGGAATCCTTCAGATTTACACAAAGTACATGTGCAAGTATAGACGGCGCACCACTTGCACAGTTTTCAGTTAGGTGATGGAAAGTATCAATAAACAGATTTAGTAGGTACATATGGTAAGATAAAGGAAGTAGTGTATAATACTCTTCTCTCTACTGTATAAAAAAGAATTCTGCAACGAGACGAGACTTTTTGGAAGATTCTTTCAATTCCCGCGAGATGAGACTATGGCCATGAGATTTGTTCAAGTCCCGCCCTCCTCTCAACCATATTCTAACATGCCCTCTCACGGTCCTCTCGCCTCTCATTGGTGTCAATGCTTTTGACAGACACGGTTCTTATTCTCTCAGCTCTTATAGATTTTAATGTTTTCCTCACTTTAAGTTCCCAATTGAAGAAGACATATGTCCAAATCTTATTAAAGAATTTCATCACGAAGGGTTATCAACAGTAAAAATGAGTACACGGGCAATCCTAGCACGAATTAACGCCAAAAGTGTTGATTAGTTACGTGACAAATTGGTTAAATGCGTATCAGTAGACTCTGCTGAAACAATTGGTGGTGACGGTGCGGAAGATGAAAACATCAACTTACAATATCACGAAGAATATCGACAACCGTTAACACTGTGTGGTCTTCCACCGGCCGAATTACTGTAGAAAGAAAGATGTATTGTGATATCATTGCGTAAAGTATCTATCTATCTATTATATAGTGCCTTTCATATCTATCTATCTATCTCTATCTATCTATCTAATCCTGCCAACTACTCTCTATCTATCCTATCTATCTATCTATCTATTAATGGGATATGCAGTGGGACAAGTTTAGTTGTATTAAAAAATAGCCAAACAAGTCTGACATGTAAAATTTTAACAGGCAACAAGAAAAGTAATGTAGTCCATCTAACGTGAGACACCAAACGAGATCTTGATATGCCAATCGTATTAAAACACTAACCGTTTCCTGTTAGAATAGCTTTTGCTATGACAATTAAGTCTCAGAGCCAAATATTTGAAAAAGTCATTTTATTTTATAGAGAGAGAAACGAAATTCACTCACAGGCAGTTGTACGTTGCATTGTCACGATGAAAGTCCAAACATGGAATCAAAATTCAATGTGATTAACGAAAATTCAATTCAAAAAATTGTTTTTACTGAAGTTTTACAGTAAAAGTGTAAGTTTAAAAAGTATTTGAGTGTTAATTTCAAAGCCAAACAAAATGAAAACGTATAACACAATGAATAACTCTTAACGCAACATTAAACATAATTTACTTTCAAATTATTACATTTTACTATTTTTTAATGTGGTTAATTACTTGTTGTAATGTAAAATAGTTCTACTGTATTATGCATATGTAACAATTCCCATGAAAATAACAATCTGTTTACAGTCCCTGACAAAAGTCTTGTCGCTTGTGTACAAATTGACCTGAAGTGCCGCTAAAATACATTTCTAATCGAGATTTTGTTACAAGAAATGGGTCGTTTCAATCCCATCAGCTTTTGTAATAATGTTTCAGTGCAAAACGAAACTGACAAAAAGTATTCTAATATTCACAGCTTGGTAAAGGCCATTGAGTCAATTTCTGGCAAGTCATAAGTGTTGTCACCTTGTCATATGAGCTTCACCTGTGACTAATAATGGATCACTTAGGTCTCAGGTATGTATAAAAAGAACCCCAGTACACTAGACCTTCACATCAACTGCAACTAGACCTCTGCAAACATGCCTAAGATTCACCCTGAGACTAAAGTGTTGATTATCAAGAGGCTGAAGACCAAATCCACTGCTGATGTGGCAAACACCTTCAATGTGTCTCAGCGTCAAGTTCAGAGGATAAAAAAAAGATTTGAAGAGACTGGAGACGTTTTTGACAAGCCCAGGTCAGGAAGACCCTGCAAGACAACTACTCGAGAGGACCTTTTGTTAGCTCGAAAATCCAAGGCCAGCAGAGCCCCACGAGACCTTGTCACCTGAAGTCCCTGTGTCAACCAGAACAGTTTGTCGGATTCTGTCTCGAAATGGCCTCCATGATCGAATCAGTGCCCATAAGCCAGCACTAAACAAAAGACAATTGAAAAACCGTGTGGCATTTGCCAAGGCCCACAGCCTGCTAAAAGGATGGACGCTGGAAAAGTGGCAGAAGGTGGATTTTTCAGATGAATCTTCTGTTGAATTACACCACAGTCACCGCAAATATTGCAGGAGACCTACTGGAACCCACATGGAGCCGAGATTTACCCAGAAAACAGTGACGTTTGGTGGAGGCAAAATCATGGTCTGGGGTTACATCCAGTATGGGGGTATGCGAGGGATCTGCAACATCAATAGTCTAAAATACCAAGAAATCTTAGCTACCTCTTATATTCCCAACCATAAAAATGGCCAAATTCTGCAGCAGGATGGTGCTCCATCGCATACTTCCATCTCCTCATCAAAGTTCCTTAAAGCGAAGAAGATCAAGATGCTCCAGGATTGGCCAGCCCAGTCACCAGACATGAACATCATTGAGCATATGTGGGGTAGGATGAAAGAGGAAGCATGGAAGGCGAAACCAAAGGATATTGATGAACTCTGGGAGGCATGCAAGACTGTTTTCTTTGCTATTCCTGATGACTTCATCAATAAATTGGTATGAATCCTTGCCAAACTGCATGGATGCTGTCCTTCAAGCTCATGGAAGTCATACAAGATATTAAATTTGGATCTCACAGCACCACTATTTAATTTGCTGACATATTTTTGGATTTGCAGTAAAGTTGTTCATTTTCTGTACAGGCGACAAAACTTGTCTTGCCCAAATTTGACCTTTCTGTCTTGATTAAATGATAAATCTTTTTTCAGTGAAACTCATTTATTTCAGTGCATTAAACATCATTTGGGCGGGCTTCAGCTTTTCATATGAGCGATTTCTAACACCAGCTGATTCATTAAAAGTCAGGTTAATAGCAGGAGTTTCTACAAAATAGAGAAGCGACAGGACTTGTGTCAGGGACTGTAAATTGTATGTCCACATCCCCATGCGCGAGCGACAGAACCGCAAAGCGGGTAGCGCAGGCCCGGAGGTTGGTGAACGAAGTGGGCAGGGGGCAAAGCCCCCTAGTTATTAAAGGAAAACGCATGGCCTTTGCACAGTACAGACGTCCTCTTTTTTTCTTAGATAACATTTATGTAAGCTGCTCCTTTTTTTATAGTGCTATGCGGATTTTTTAATTTTTTTTTTTATTTGTACCTTCTGCCATCATGAACCGGAGTACTTATAGAAATTAAAGGGTGTCAGTTGCAAAATCTCTAATGGGCCTTTCTGTGTGGAGCTGAACAGAATGAATAAAAATTGTCAAACGCCTTATGTCGTGCTTGTTTCTGCTGCTGGTTCATCTCTTTACGATGGTCACGTCCCAGTGCAGTCTTGGCAGGACCCCCGCATGTAAACGGAGAAATCAAGTGAGAGCCTCCAAGAGAGTATCCCCTGTATGCCACTGCGTGAGAGCCTGTTAGTCTCATGCCCCACCGGGCCACACAGATAACAAATATAACAAATCGAAGGGGTTGCCATTTTGAGAAGGTGGCACTTGGTACTAGGGCTGCACAATGTACTGCTACTAGAAAAGTACTAAAAAAAACAAAAACTAAATTTTAAAACAGTACTACTGGTGCCAGCATTTTGGGATTTTTCAGTACCAGAAGTAAATGTTTGCTTTCTACTCCATGTCCCATTCTGCTGCAGCTGTGGAAGAACATCCACTTCTTAGACTTAACAAAACAAAAGTGCCCGCTTTGACACATTTATTATTGCTGAGGCGCCATTGAAACTTCATGGAGACCCTCCTCCCCTTTTGTGTTTTAAAGCAGTTGGGACTTGTCCTGGGGGATGGTTTGTGCTTCAATGCCTTCGGGACTTTATAGAGTGGTGTGTTGTGCTGTAAGTTGGCACGGCACATGATTACCAAGGCTGCGGTTTTGGAGTTTGGAACCTTTTCTTACGGAGTCCCTAAAGCTGGCATCAATACCGAGGTCACAGTTTCAGTACCAATCCAACACTACCTCTGGAGCACCATTCTGATCCAAACCAGCACTACCACCAACAGTGTGGCCACTCTTTAGTGTAAACTCACCTATTGTTACATTTGTAAACATTTATTCATCAGCGCTGTGTAAGCCATTCTCAGATACCAGGCTTTTTTATTTTTAAATCCTTGACTGCTAAAAGTCTGCTTGGCCACGGATTAGAGGAATCCATCCAGACGCTGCCTGTCCATTTCTGCCTAATAAGAAGAGTTGTGTCCTGCCCAAATTAATCATAACTTCCTGAGCAGTTTCACAAGAAACACGACTCCCCCGTGCTCTCTCTGTTCAGGCCCTATTTATTTCATGAATACTCTTTTGTTTGGCTGTTGAGTTATTTGAAATGTGAACCTTTTTCACAGATTTTGTAATTTCACGGAGGCCTTTGGCAGTCAGCACTGTATTCCTTTATTTTAAACACCGTCAGCAATGTGTAATGCTGACTTTTCCAATGCCGTGTCCTTTGTTGTCTCGTGGGCGCTTGATCGGGCTCATACTGTCGAGCCTCTTGCTATTGTTTTTTCTTTTTTTTTTTTTTGTTAGCTCTTTGCTGCCTCATGGATCAGAGGGGCTCATTAAAAAAAAAGAGGTGGTGGATTTGTCTCATTATATTTATTTTTTTTTGATTGCAGATTATTTTAAATGTAAACTGCGAGCGTTCTGGCTGTGTTGATGAGTCTGTCTGGAAGCTGAGCTTCTGATAAATGACCGTTCCAAGCCCCTCTCTGTCTCAGAGTTGATTGTTTCAGAGCCAGCTTACAGCCTAGCCTGTCTTTTTGGCAACGTATCCAATGAACCTGTGGTGCCTTGTCAATTCCAGAAGTGGCATCTCCAGTTTCATTGCATCCTTCTTGGCCCGCATATAACTGTCCTCTTGCTCACCCTGATCCGAATGAACTAGCAGCATATGTGAATATACAGGACTGGACCGTTTGTGATATTAGATCACCTTACACAGTCAACATCACCACACTTTTCTAATGAAGCAATTAGAGAAAACTTGATATCCTCAATCCAGTTCAGGATTGTAGTGGGTCGGAGACAAAAATGGGTTCATCGCAGGGTCCACCCACGTGCACACACAGTTCAAATGGAGCAAACTTAGAATCACCTTCTGTTTGTATTGAGGCCTCCATTTCATTTAAGAGACGAAGTAGGGAGTGGGGGTCCTTTTAATGTAACGACATTTGAGGATGATTCCAATGTGAGATTTATAAAGAACTAGCAGTCCCCCCGGGGCTCCGCCCACGCAGTAGTGAAATGGGACAAACTTGAAAAACCAATAAATAAACGGGTATCGCTAGCTAAGCGGAGGCAAGCTACGCTCCAAAACCTAGCGAGAGGCAGACTGATTCGAAAGGAGGCTGGTGCCTGAATGAGGAGGGCCGTGCATGGCTCCCCACTCCTGATGTCACGCTGCCTCTGCCCTCAGCCCGCATCCTCTGTCTTGGATTAGCGTGAATATATTGCTCCTGCAAGTGAACTATGAAGCCTAACGCAGTGACAGAAGTCGCAAAATCAACCGGAATGTTCAAGCAAATTATTAAAAAAATCTTAAAAAAAAAAAAAAAGACAGATGTTGGAGATATATATATATTTCAAATGTTTGTCCCTGTCATTTGTTAATTGTCATAGCGAAAGCTATTCCAACTGTAAACTGTAAACGTTTTAATATGAATGGCATATCCAGATCTCCTTTGGTGTCTAATGTTATCCCCTGAAGATGGACTACATTACCTCTCTTGGACACATCCTTCTTTCTACAGTAATTTGTGAGGTGGAAGATCAGACGGTGTTAACGGTTGTTGCTCTTCTTCATGATATTGTACGTTGATATTTTTATCTTCCGCACCATCACCACCATCTGTTTCAGCAGAGTCTATTGATACACATTTAACCAATCTGCTGTGTAACCAATCGACATTTTTGGCATTAATTCATTTGACTTCGTTTCTCGGTACTAGGATTGCCCGTGTACTCATTTTAACTGTTGATAACCTTTCATGATGAAATTCTTCAATAAGATTTGGACATATGTCTTCTTTAATTGGGAACTTAAAGTGAGGAAAACGTTAAAATTTACAAGAAATTTACAAGAACCGTGTCTGTCAAAAGCATTCACACCAATGAGAGGACCATGTGTGGGTGGGACTTGAACAAATCTCATGGCCAAAGTCTTATCTCGCGGGACTTGAGAAAATCTTCCAAAAAGTCTTGTCTTGTCACAGAATTTATTTTATACAATAGAGAGACGAGTATTATGCACTACTTGCTTTATCTTACCATATCTACCTACTAAATTTGTTTATTGATACTTTCAATCGCCTAACTGAAATCTGCGCAAGTGGTGCGCTGTCTATACTTGCACATGTACTTTGTGTAAATCTGGAGGATTCCACCAGCTGGCACTGTGAGAGTTCATCACAGGGCGAAGACGTCCGGTTATGCTGTGTTGTGAGTTGAGAAAAGGAAGATGTTGAAGACAAATAACGGGTAATATGGGGATAGATATTTGGGAGTAAACCGCAAGAAAATTATTTGTATATTATGTACATTAAAGAACCATCAATAAATCAAATTAATAATTAACAATTGTTATAAAAGTAAAGTCAAATAAATCAGATTCTGCAGCTACATGAATAAAGGGAAGGTACCACCTCCTTTTAATGGAAATAGCTCAAAAGTTAATAGAAATCTAAGTTTTGTTCCTAAAACTTGTATACTTGTAAATTTGGTTGACAGAAGTGAAAGCGTACTCAAGTTATCGTGTTTATATATATATATATATATATATATATATATATATATATATATATATATATATATATATATATACACACACAATTCCAAAAATGGTATTATTGGGTTCAGAGGACTAAAACATCGACATTCATCAGAATTTTGAAATAGAATTTTTGGATGATTCCAATACTTTCCCTTTCATTTTTTGTATACAAGAAAGTAAAAATAATTTAATTGAATTAGTGTATGAGAAACTGAAAATTTTTTTTTTTTTTTTATTTATTTATTAATTTTATTACAATCAATACATAGCAATCAAGTTTTACAAAAAAAGAATTATGCTAAGAACAGATCGATCCCCACCCTTGAGAGAGAGAGCAAGCCAAACGGTGTAAAATTTAAGGCTTGTAAAAATACCTAAATCAACAAATTCTCTGTGCTTTATAAACTCATTTCAAAATATTACTGATTAGATCCTGCCATGTTTTGAAAAACTCTGCACAGATCCTCTAACTGAGTATTTGATTTTTTCCAATTTTAAATAATATAACACATCAGTTTCCCACTGACTTAAAAGAGGAGAGTTTGGGTTCTTCCAGTTTATCAGAATAAGTCTGCGCGCCAACAGTGTAGTGAATGCAATCACAATTTGTTTGTCCTTCTCCACTTTAAGACCCTCTGGAAGAATCCCAAACACAGCTGTTAATGGGTTAGGAGGGATTGTGAGTCCAAGGCTGTCTGAGAGGTAATTAAAAATTTTTGTCCAGAATAATGTTAATTTGGAGCAGGCCCAGAACATGTGACCTGTTGAGGCTGGGGCTTGGTTGCAACGTTCGCAGGTTGGATCATGCCCTGGAAACATTTTGGAGAGTTTTAGTCGAGACAGATGTGCTCGATATATAATTTTGAGTTGTATAATTGTATGCTTTGCGCATATGGAGCTTGAGTGAATTCTCTGCGTTGCTACTTTCCACTCCTTTTCTGATACATTAATTGAAAATTTTAACACCATTTATATTGCAATCTGAGACACAGCAGAGCGGACAGCATCATCACTCACAGAACCAGGTTTTTCAATAGCTTCTTCCCCGCCATAGTCAGACTGATGGCAAAACAAAATTACTGAATTTGTGAAATAATCTCACACTACTTCACTTGTCATGTAAATGACGAGTGATAAATATGAAATATTTAAACTGTGCAATATCTGCAATATAATTGTATTTTTTGTGTAGATATTTTTGTATAGTGTTGGTATAATTTATATCTATATATATATATATAATTCACTAAGGCAAGACAACCATGGAAAGCACACCGGAAGGGGCGTGGATTGACTAAGCTGCCGACAAGTAAGACACCTATGGCGTACGCAGGAAGGAGCCACACTGGAGGTGAGTCGCCATATCCAGCGTGTGAAACGGTTTGCAAGGGGTATCCCATGGGATCCTTAAAACAATCCTTTACAACTGAGGTTAAAACACAATAAAGTAAGCAGTCTTTAAAAACCGAGTTTTCGGTTACAACGCACGACCGCGTGCAGCATAGCAAAGTGTTTTACACGCTACATACAGCAATTCGCATCTGCGACAAACATGCGTCTTCTTCGATGCTCCTGCAGGAACACAGAAAGTCGACGTGAGTCACAGGTGCATCTGGACTGTGCAAAGACGACAACGACTTGAGTGACGAGTTGGAGGTGGGCACATGAGCGATGGCGGTCCGCCAGTTTTCAGTCACGGGCGATTGTGTGTTGGTTCGTTCCGAGCATTGTTACAATGTTGCTTTTCTTGCTAATTTATTACATTACCGATTTTTCAAATGTTAATTTTCTCCCTGTGCTTAAAAATCATTAATAAACCGGCCTGATTATGCGGCGTATGGTACACCACGGGTTGGCTAGTTTATTATATTGTTCTGTTTTTTTAAAGTGTTTACTTTAATAACTCTGAAAGAGCTCTGCACAAGAATCCAGTGTGCTTTGACTGTTAGTTTTATGCACAAATGGCAAATAAAGAAACCTTGAACCTTATTTACATTTCGTCAGAGTTGGTACATTTTTTGACAACTCCAGTAACCCAGTAATTGCTTTCAACTCCCGACTCCACAGCCCTGGCCGCTCTACGCACCGCTACCCTCTTGATGCTGCGATTTCTCAAATCACGCTGAAGCAATAAGGGTCCCTCATGAGAAGACTTGTTCTGTTTGGGGAATCGAGAAGAAAGCTGGCTTTTACTTCAGTACCGAAAAGCTCAAAATGGGTTCATTTTCAATTACCAGTATGCCATGCGAGCCCACTTGCCGTTGAAATGCAAGCTGATTGTTCATATCATTGCACTTTCGAAGCTTAAATGCATCATATGTCTTTATTTTTAATAAGATGAAATCGGCAATAATGAAACTGTTTTGCCCTTGAAAGAGCATCAGGATTTTCTGTCTTTTTTTCACGATAAGTCATCAGGTTTAAAAAAATAAATAAAATAAAATAACCTGCAACTCTGCACTTCAATTCAGGTCCTAGTTTTGGAACAATTAGACAACAGGGACATACAGTAATCGCATAAGTTACACTGCTCTTCTGCAACCAAGTGTAGGTCTTGATGTACATGACAGGATTAAATGCTTTCTTATAATAAAACAAAAGGAAAGTGGAACTTAAAATGCTGTTTCATTGTACTCTTTGATGGCACTGTTTAGGTGTGTCTCAAATATAACAAAATAGGTGCGAGACCACCTAAAAGGTCAATAAAGGAAGGGCAATAACCTAACCAGCCTTCCTGAGGAAGTTCACCCCAACTCCAGCCAGCAGGCCTCTGGAAACATCACAAGAATTATCGTAAAATATTTCAAAAACCCCACCAGAGGGAGGCTGACCATAAACCCCTAGCACGTGCACAAAAGAGCCACACAAAGAATTTATTCTCAAAAACCGCAAAATGCAAGGAAAAGTACAAAAAGAGCACAATGAATTGGCAATAGTTGTTGGGTAAAACACAATCCAAAGACATGCAGGTTTGGTGGATTGGCGATTCTAAATTGGCCCTAGTGTGCGCTTGGTGTGCTTGTGTGTGTCCTGCGGTGGGTTGGCACCCTGCCCAGGATTGGTTCCTGCCTTGTGCCCTGTGTTGGCTGGGATTGGCTCCAGCAGACCCCCGTGACCCTGTGTTCGGATTCAGCGGGTTAGAAAATGGATGGATGGATGGATGTTGGGTAAAAGAGGATCCTTCGAGTAAACGACTCCCAGTAGAGAATCTGTAATCGTAATTCTTAAGGCGGTCCCAAGGAACCTTGCATAATCAGAATGGTCCCAAGAGAGGCAGCAATGCTCGCAGAACTCCAACCAACACAATAATTTACTGATCAGAGTTTACTCTGCTTTGCCTTTAAATAGTCAATGGGAGGGCTCAGAAGTGATGTCAGGCGGCTCCGCCTCCTGGGGGGCTCAACATACACATTTAAAAGGGCAGTACATCATAATATGACAACCAGGATGGAAATAGAATACATTTAGACTGAGATATAGCAAACGTTTTATGTGAGCTGCCCATCCGAGTTCTGTCCCTAGTGTCACTTCAGAGAGTGCTGCTGTGAAGGTAACAATAGAAAATGGGGCTTCATTTGTGACAGGTAGGATAAAGTTGGCAGTTTTCCTATTATGGAACTGAATTAAAAATAACAAGTTTGTAGAGACCCACCACCATTTGTAGGGTTGCCCTAAATACTGACACGTTCAGGGGCCGCTGCCGTAGACATCTTGTGAAATGCAGCAGCTGAGAGACCACCGAGTCCCATCCCCCTGAAATCCTTATTCATGTCCAGTAGCCTTGAATATAAACATCCAGGTGTTTCCTGTTATTGTGTTGCTGAGATTATTTATTCGGTCGAGTGGCACCAGCAGTCAAGCGCATGCCCTAGTTAAAAGATAAATAAACAAAAGCACAATGTCACATTCGGGATCCAATCAGCACTTGGCTGGGAAGGCTAAGAGGCGTGACGTGCCGTAAGCCGCTTCACACACTGGCATCTATCTGCATGGGCAGGGAGGGCGGTGCTGTGTTTACACCAAATGAGGCCATTAAACGGACTCCAAACATCCAGCAAGCAGTAAGAGCTGCCAGAAAGCAGAACATGAAGTTCTTTTATGTGTGTCATTGTTTAACTGGAACATCCAGATGCCTTATTTAGATGAGCTTGGCTGGGTTACGGTTCATAGTGACGTCGTCCAAGTCACGAACAAAGCAAGGAGTCTGCTGACTTGACAACACCAAAGCAAATAAATTCAACTACGAGTTTGTCCTGCGAGGTCATGGCAGCCAGCCGGGCAAGGCATGTCAGTCCAGTTGGCTTGTGGAAGGCTTTCAGTCCCAAGGATGCTGCCCTGAAGCAGGGATTGTATAAGATGGGGTGCAGGGGTCCTAAGATTTCAACCTCTGATGTGAAATAGTTGAAGGGGGGCTGTAAATAAAGTGCAGGAAACCGCTGTTTGTTTCTTGTGTTTCTGTTTCGGTGGGTGGAGGTGGTGGCCACCCAGTTCAGATGTGCACAGTGGATCCAAATTACTGGCGGTGATCATTTTGTGGCGATACGGTGACATTCGATCAAAGAGTTTCTCAACGGTGAAGCTGCAAACACCGAGGAGTGTGGTGGGGTTTAGGTGCAGGTGTGTCCTCGTTGGATCAGTGACATAACGGTGACGCTGGGGGCTGACAGACGCATACACGAGAGGTCAGCTGACTTCACCAGGAGGTCTTTGTTTAGTTTGTCAGTGTTTTGCCCAGGGAGAACTCCAAGTGGAGATGTCTGCCTTAACCGGGTTACTTACTCACTCCCCCTATCCCAGTTTTGTGTGTCCATGTGACTCCGTGTCACCTTATTGCGTCACTTGTGTGTCTGCTAGAGGGAGAACTCTGACACGATTTTGTCGTCGACTCTCAAGTTAATAGGTTTGCCTCACTAAACACTTTCTCTATGTTGCAGTTCTCCTTCCTCCGCCTCCATAGCTTGAGCTTCGTGAGAGCCTCAGGATGGGATGGCAGCCAGTTTGAGATGTTTTTGGCAGGACGTGTTGTGCAGGGGAAGCCCACACTAGTCAGCTAATTGGTCGTTGGAGAGAGCTCAATCCTGCCTTCAGACCCATATTTACCTTGAGCACAATAGAAATCACTGCATGCTTCAAAACTACCTCATGTTTAAACCTTTTTTTTTTTTAGTCGTTTTTTCTTAAAAAGAAACATGCCACCATTTCCTGCATCGGCTCCTCTTAAGAGTTGCTGTGCCTGGAGCCTGTCCTGGCAGCTTTGGATGTGAGGCAGGACAGCTGTACCGAGGTGGGTGCCTGTCCTTCACAGTGCCTCCCATGTGATCATACTGGGCCACCACAGGGTCAGCAGCAGCGTCTTGGAGTCGACTGTCGACATGTAAGAAATAAATAAGGAGCAGCAGGGTGGAGAAACACAGTTGAAGTTGGACGTCTCTTCACACTTGTGGTGAATTCTTTCAAACTCGCTTCATAACCCTCCACAGATTTGACACTAACAAACTATACATTTGGAGCATTGTTTTAAACTACTTTGTGCTTTTTTTCCAACAATGTTCACAGACCTCTTTGTGTTTCACTTTTTATTGACCGTATCGTAAACTCGATGAGGAAGGAGAAACTGAAGACGTTTTGAGTGGGTTATAATGGCGACAGTGGTCTACTGCGTGTGTCCCAGAGGGCCAGAGAAGGCTCTGCCAGCTATACTGGGCAGCTTATTGTGGCCATCAATGTGACCTGAGCTGAGCTGTGCACTGCACCACCCTGCTTCTCTGCGATAAAACAAAAGGTATACTCCACGCGTTTCTGTGTGTCACTTACCTCTAATGTAGCTGGCAGCGATGGCTGAGAAATGAGTCTCGTGCTCCTGTTTTCATGCAGAACAGAGAGAAAATGCTGGATAACCACACAAGACAGTGGTGACCAGTGCTTTACAGCAACGGCAAACTAATCGGGAAAAAGTTGGATGTTTAAGATGTGCAACTCAAATACCCGCACATACGTATGTTTAATGAATTGACTTGTCGATCAACTGATTGATTGTCTGTATTGTTTGTCCTGTGAATCTTTCTCCTTTTTTATGTTTCTGCTGCTGTATGAATCTGAAGTTTATCTAATCTAATGTAGTAATGGAAGACCCCTGTAACTTTAATAGTTGGTGTTCGATCCCCTTGGAGGTCCGTCGGCCCACTGATATACATAATTTATATAGAAAAGCATGTGGGTGCGGGGTTGTGTGCTTTGGAAGTTCTTATAGCTGAGGGTTGCGGATGTGGTCTGAGGTGACGCTACGCATGTGTTAACTAAAGGGGACGCAGGCACAGATGACAGCTTTGACTTTCCTCCACCTCCTGGCTCAACTCTCCAATTCAGGCTTTAGTTTTGTAAGTTCTACAGAGCTCAGAAACTGGGAAATTAAGTTTGTTCCATTACAACAACGATGTTTATTTGTAGAGCACGTTCACATGCAAATTTTTTCTCTCAAAGTGCTTTTACAAGATGAATAAAGAAGAACATCCATCCATCCATCCTCAGCTTATCCGAGGTCGGGTCACGGGGGCAGCAGCTTGAACAGAGATGCCCAGACTTCCCTCTCCCCAGCCACTTCCAGCTCTTCCAGGAGACACAGTCCCTCCAGCGTGTCCTGGGCTCCTCCTGGTTGGACATGTCCGGAGGCGTCCAGGGGGCATCCTGATCAGATGCCCGAGCCACCTCATCTGACTCCTCTCGATGTGGAGCAGCAAGCGGCTCTACTCTGAGCTTCTCACCCGATCTTTGAAGGAAAACCCAGACACCCTGCAGAGGAAACTCATTTCGGCCGCTTGTATTCGCAATCTCGTTCTTTCGGTCACCACCCACAGCTCATGACCATAGGTGAGGGTAGGAACGTAGATCGACTGGTAAATTGAGAGCTTTGCCTTATGGTTCAGCTCCTTTTTCACCACGACAGACCGATGCAGAGCCCGCATCACTAAGGAGCCCGCACCGATCCGCCTGTCGATCTCACGCTCTGCACACTCCAACCAGACCCCGAGATACTTGAACTCCTCCACTTGGGGCAGGATCTCGAGAGGGCACTCCACCCTTTTCCAGCTGAGGACCAAGCTCTCGGATTTGGAGGTGCTGATTCCCATCCCAGCCTCTTCACACTCAGCTGCGAACCGCTCCAGAGAGAGTTGAAGATCATGGCCTGATGAAGCAAACAGGAGGACAACATCATCTGCAAAAAGCAGTGACCCAATCCTGAGTCCACCAAACCAGACCCCCTCAACACCCTGGCTACGCCTAGAAATTCTGTCCATAAAAGTTAGGAACAGAATCGATGACAAAGGGCAGCCCTGGCGGAGTCCAACTCTCACTGGAAACGGGTTTGACTTACTGCCGGCAATGTGGACCAAGCTCTGACACCGGTTGTACAGGGACCGAACAGCTCTTATCATAAAGAAGAATAAGATTCGACAATAAGGTCCGATGGCCAGGAGGACAAAAACAAAAAAAAAAAAACTCCATAGGGCTGGAGAGAAAAGAACAAAAATGAAATCTGCAGGGGTTCTGAGGCCACAAGGCCACCCAGCTCCCCATTGGGCAAAAGGCGAGGAAGCCGGTTGAAGCCCAAACTTGCCGACGGTCCCCAGGACTGATTTTTGAGAGCCTGTGCTGCGACCAGTAACTTTACGTTGGGTCCCACAGTCTGTGCTGTGTGTGTATCATAGTGAGGCCCTAGAGGAGCCATCGTTGCACTTGACCAAGACATGTAGTCAGTTATTTGCGCAGTATCCGGTGCTGCCGTCTGGTGTGTGTAGTTGGGTTTAGAGGATGAGATATAACAGTATATTTTATTATATTTATTAAGAGTTTTAATTTTGTCTCTCTCTGGACTCCCCCAAACCCCCCCGGTGCTTTATGCGTGGCTGGCTGGTCGGAGGGCAGCTCGCGTTATGCTGATCTCATGGTGCTCCAGACAGAAAGTGCCGATTCACTCTTAAACGGGACAGGATGACGCTCTTCGCTTGGCCTGGCAGGCAGTCAAGGCGGCTCTGCGCACCCCTGTCAGTATGCAGCTGCTGATCTTGCAGAGTCCAAGGCGCTCTTGGAAGACGTGGTGTGTGGCGGGGGCGGGCGTTGTTGGATGGCAGTGCTGTTGCTTGCAATAAAGTCTTGCAATGGAAGCAGCTGTCATGTCTGAAGGATGAGCCCACAGTGTGTGCCCAGGTGTCAGATTGTGGGCTCGTCCTCGCTTGTGTTGGCACAGACCTAATTCTCTACTATGTGAAAAGCCTTCTGAAGTCCTGCAGTGCTCCTTGGACTCGCCCTTCCTGGTGGGTTGCCTTTCGGTTGATAGGGCACCCATTTTATGGTCCCACTACTGAAACTGTTGCATTCTGATGGCCTGCGCCCCGATTTTATTCTTCCTGAGACATGTTGAAGATGAGACCGGTGAAGCTGACTGGCATGCTTTCTAGTTTTCTCGAACCGTTGAGCGCTGGAATATTTTTTTAGCAAAGGAGTGCAGTCCATGATCATCCCCAGTTTTGATTTATGTTCCAAAGTTTATGCCAATAATGAGAAACCTCCTCTTCATCAGCCAAATGTGCAACAATTGTAATATTATACATGTTACGCTCTACTGGCAAAAAAATGCAGCTGTTAATTGAAATTATTTTTAGGACAGTCGGCGTCAGAATGCTCCAGCCTGTGACAGGCCTAGGCTTTAGACTCCCTGTTGGGATGTGGTAGGCTGTGCTCGCCTTTTAAAAGGCATTGTCTGCAGCAACCGCAAAGGCTGCATGCTTCAACGGGTGTCGAATTTGAAGTAGACGCCAGCCGATCCGACTGGCTTAGACTGTATGTGTTTCCCTAATTGTCTCTTGACAGATAACGTGGATTTTCTTGGATGGACTATAAACTAACACCCACTTGTGCATGTGCTTTTATTTGGATCGACATTTTACAGGCCTGGCACGCCAGCCGTACACTCGGCCTTATTACGGATTTATAATTCAGGAAGGAACGGGGCATCTGCCTTGGTATAAGAAGCCAAGTGAAACGGTGCATACGCAGTGAAGTGCCTGTGTCTTCTGCCAGTCTGTGAAGGTGCGAGATCTCTTGACGCCTCTCCGTGCCATTCGAGGTGAAGCCAAGCGTCCCTGCCATGTAACTGTTCTTGGCATGCAGGTAGGGAGAATTTTAGCTTAGAGAGAGATGAGAGAAACGGGAGTATGTAAGCAGACAAGCTGGCAACCTCACAGATGGGGGCATGACTGTCATGAACTTCCTGAGCACTCAAATTATCTCAAAATACTAACTACATCGGAGGAAGGGGGGGATTCTAACCCTGGCTAGTAATGAGAGGGCAAACGTAGAATCTTTATGAATATTTATTATACAACAGCGAGTCTCATAGCAAAGAGCAAAAGGGGTTAAAAAATCCTGAAATCCACGTAAACACAAAATTAAATAGAAATCTCATCAACGGCAGCACATTCAATGAACCGCAGGGGACTTTGAGTTTTCTTTCATCTTTATAAGGCTGAGGGGCAGGCCCTTGATGGTGAATGGCAGGTGGCCCCGCCTCTTGAGGGGGAGAGACCACCCACTAAACACCTGGTACATAGCAAAAAGATTTACGTATAAAGAAATTTTATGTACATTTTTGTGGATATTAATGACTTGCAAACTGTAAAAGGTTGGGGGTGAATTCTGTAGAAATGAATGGAGCAAGGCCTTTGTTTTTAAGAGACGTTTAACTCTTTCAGGGCTGATGTCGACTTTTGTCAAAATTCAGGGGTAAACTGTGACAAAACTCGCCCTTACGTTTTAGTTCAACTCTCTTTGCTAGAAGGACTGTTGCATAGCTTTGTTGTTTTTACTTTGATTCCCTACGCGTGCATGAGTAGCGAAGAACAAACAACCTCTTAAGTGGCATCGACATCTGGCGAGAGACCAAAGCGAATGTGCAAAGCAAAATATTCCATGGATGTTTTATGTAATTCCGTTAAATAGGACTCTGACTTGTCAAACTCTGAGTTTGGTGCAAGTGATCTGAAGATGGATATCGAAAACGAAAGTGAGGTACCAGCACCATCTGATCGGTCCCCAGCATATCGTGGCGCTGAACACTTTCATGTAGCTGATGCGCCTACAGCAGCGTTCACCTGGGAGGACCAAGACTTATGATGACAAGAGGTACAAACCATATTGCGTCACTCTGCGACCACCACCCAACCAGGCTGCTGGCCCACTGTGCATTCCTGCTGGCTATCGAGGTGCCACTGCTGCCAGAGATGCCAAACAGGTGCCAACAGCAGCCACAGCACATAGCAACAGACGTTTTATGTTGACTTATGTGTGAAACCATTGCTTTGCATGCTTTTCAGAAAACTGAGTTTTTTGGAAAAAATATTCGACCGTTAAAGGATTATTTGTCGTGTCAAGGAGGGCACCTAGTCTGGCGATACCAGTCACCCCCTCATTGGTGGTTTCCTTTACCCAAGGTAGACTCGACTCTTTGTTACAGGTGATATGGTGAAGGTGGTATGAATCAGTCGGCATAGACGCAGTATCAGTGTTGTATTCCAGAAGTTCAAGTTTCACTCAGGAAAAGGTCATCTGACTGACAGCCCATCAGCTTATGCTTGGGAAATGGTGGCAGCAGTCATAGCAGCACTACAATGGTGGAGGACGTGTGGCGAGATGTTCAGATTCATATTCTCTGCCAAACGGCCTACAGGCTGGAGTATCTGCATACCGGCAAGACATAATGCTGGTAACTGGACTTGAGGAATATGGGAACTGTGGCATCCGTCACACAGCCAAGCCGACATAAGAATGTGCCAAATGCAATCAATTTGTGAATTTCCCCTTGGGATTAATAAAGCATCTATCTGTCTATGAGCGAAACACGGTGATAAAAAGTGTCCTTTTCTGTTTTCAACCAGCTGTTTGCGAAAGAAATGTTGAAACTGTGAGCTTGGGGGACGACACGGTGACCAGTGTTTAGAGGATTTTGAAAGGGACGGATGTTTAGTCCTTCGTGTGCTGTGACGTAAATAACATTATTTATTAAACACAACAAAATAATCACGCCGTTTAATGATACACCGGATTGTTTTGCTACAGGGGACCTCCACAGGTGGACTCGCGCTTGTAAATGGAGGATTCTTTAAGAAGCCAATTTCCTGCCTTATCCTAGTTTTTTCTGCCCTGTGCCGGTTTGGTGTGTGCATGTGAACACGCCGAGTGAACACTTCACTGGATATGAATGAGGACGTCAAAGAATATCACGAGAGAGGCCTGCGTATTCCTAAAACAAAACGTGGCTGTTGGTGACACTTGACCCCCCGTCTTGGTCAGCCTCAGATCTGATTAGCAGAAAGCCATTCTTTGAAGATGGACTTGAAGTGATAAAGCGTACAGTGGGTATAGAAAAGAATCCCCCCTTCAAAATATTTTTTTGCTTTACAGCCTTAAATGAAAACCAAGCTGTACTTCCTCAATGCAACCCGTAACATCTAAGTGAAAGGTATCACAGCTGCAGTTCAAAAAAGTTATTAAAAATCAAAACCAAGACCTACTGAGATTAATAAAGGACCCCCATGTCACTGTCATTTTCTTGACCCACCTTTTGCTTTAATGACAGCCATGAGTCTCTTGTGAATCTTCTCTATCAGCTTTGCACACCCAGATTGAGTGATATTTGCCCCCCACTCATCTTTACAGTTTAACTGTTCACATTGGCTGGTGAGCGTTGGTGGTCTGCTATCTTCAGATCTTCCCACTGATTTTCAGCGTGATTTCGGTCTGGGCGCTGATTGGCCACACCAGGACATTCACTTTTTTACTCCTTCAGCCACTGGATGGTCACTTTTGCTGTGTGCTTTGGGTCATCTTTGTGTTAAGTGGTGAACATTTCTGCCTATCTTCAACTTCCTGGCAGAGGGCAGCAGGTTTTCCTCAAGAATCTGACAGTATTTTGCCCCATCCGTTTTTCCTTCTACCCTAACGAGAACCCCAGGCCCCCCACAACAGGATGCTGCCCCCTCCATGCTTTACTGGAGGTATGGTGTGTTGTGGAAGGTGAGCTGCATTGGTGGACCGTTTGGTGTCGAGGCCAAATAGTTTGATGTTGGTCTCATCTGACCAGAAGACATTTTTTCCACTTGGCATCAGAATCTTCGAGGGTGCATTCTGGGAAAGCTCAAACGAGCCTTAATGTGGCCTTTCTTGAGAAGTGCGACCCTCTTGAACAAGCCACAGTTGTGGAGGAGCGCTTGTGAAATTGTTGTCACCTGCACACCACTAATGACCATCTGTGCCATCAACAACAACGTTTATTTCTATAGCACATTTTCATACAAATAATGCAGCTCAAAGTGCTTTACATGATGGAGAAAAGAGAAATAAAAGACAAAATAAAGAATTAAAATTAGGGAACACTAATTAACATAATAATAAAAGTAAGGGCTGATGGCCTGAGAGGACAGGAAAAAACAAACTAAACAAAATCTCCAAACAGCTGGAGGAAAAAAATCAAATCTGCAGGGGGTCTGAGATCACCTGAGCAGCCCCCTCTGGGCCTTCTACCTCACATCAATGGCCTCAATCAGTCCTCATTGCATTCAGGGTTCTCATGGAGGAATTTGATGATGATGGTCATGTGGACTTCTGGCCTTTAATCCATCAGTGTAGGGACATCACAGGGCTTCGATTAGGTGGTGGTGGCAGAAAACCGGAAAAAGAATAGAAGAGAAAGTAGAGGTTAGCATGGATTTTAGAGCCACCATGAATGTGTAAAGATAATTAATTGAATATACAGAGCATCAGGATTTAACGAAGAGGAAGCTATGAGAAGGCCATGTTACAGTAATGAGTTTTCAGCAGTTGTTTTAAAGAGCCTCCACCGTATCAGCCTGCTGAATTCCTGTTGGCAAGCTGTTCCAGATGTTAGGTGCCCAACAGCAGAAGGCCGACCACTTGTTTTAAGTTTAGCTCTTGGAATTCTAAGTAGACCCTCATTTGAAGATCTAAGGTTACGATTTGGAGTGAAATTCGAAATATGAGATGGAGCAGATTATTTAAGGCTTTGTAAACCATAAGCAATATTTTAAAGTCCATTGTAAATGATACATCAAATCCTGTAACTCCTTCAAAGTGGCCATTGGCCTCTCTTACCAGTGTCCTCCTTGCTCTTCCATCCGGTTTGGAGGGTCCAAGTAGTGCCAAACACTTCTTTATGATGGACTTTACTGAGCTCCTTAGGATTGATAAAGCCTTTGAGATGTTTTGGTCTCCATTATGTCCTTAAGTCCGTCCACAACTCTGTCCCTCAGATCTTCTGAACGTGGCCTGCCACTCGTAGTCAGTTGTGTGCTGTCAGTTGCTCTGCCAAGCAAGGGGATGAATGGACCAGGAACAGCTTCACAAATCACACTCATTACAACTGAGCACAGGTGGGAGGAAACCAGTAACCGCAATGGATATGGTGGGCACTGACACCTGATTGAGTTTAGGAGGTGGGTGATCTTTTATTAATCTCAGGATTTCTTGTTTTTTATTTTTTTTTTTTTCTGAACTGTAGCTGTGATTTCTTTCACTTGGATGTTAGAGGTTGCATTTGAGTAAGTAAAGCTGGGAAAAATATTAAGGCTGTAAAGCAAAAAAAAATTGGAATATTTTGAAAGGGGGGATTCTTTTCTATACCCACTGTAGATAAAGAGTCGTATTAAAGTGTATGTAATGAAGGACAAAATTTGGGAGGGGTCCTTTAGCTAAGGATATATTATACTATAAGCGCGTATGAACAGTCTGCCTGTTACAAGCCTTCTGACATGAGATAAAAGAACGTAAAAAGACAGGAACGCCTTTAATGCTAATGTTAGTAACCTCCTGCCCTCAGGTCTGAGTGTGGCTCCCAATGTCCCAGTGCAGTGACAGGGACACCGAGCTTTAAAAATGGTGTTGTCCTTAGCCGAGGTCCTGACTCTCTCTGGTCATAAAAGATCCCTGAGTCGGGTGTATCCCGGTTTCCAGGCTAAATTGCCCACCATGGCCTATCCATTCAAGAATGATCCCCTGACTCTGATTGGCTAACTGTGTCTCAGCCCTTCACCACCTAACAGCTCATTCGTGGCGAGTGTACCGGCATAAAAAAAATGGCTGCTGTCCTATCACGCAGGTGGAATGGATGCACATTAGTGTGGTGGTTGAAGTGCTCTGTGAAGCGCTTTGAGTCGGGAGAAGAGTGTTCTAATAATTCTTTACATTTCTAGAATTATCATTGCATGATGTCATTTAAGATGGGAGCGGCAGATTATTGGGTTCATTCGCTGCCTCCACCTCACGCTGCCCTTCAGTTGTTGGCAGTGATGCGCCTTTAAAGCTGCTCTGCCAACTGCCATAAACTGGAAAAGGGGAAGATGTAGCAGGAGAACAAGTTTGATTGTCGGGTTTGTGTGACGGCTTGTCTAAAATCGGAGTGACCAAAGTGTCACAGTCATATGTAGATGAAGCGCCTTTCAGCAATGTTCAAGTGAAATAGGAGGGCATCATGAGGTATTCGGAGATCTCTCTCTCTCTCTCTCTCTCTCTCATTTGTGCCCTCAACTCTAATAGGAATGGAGCTGGCAGCCTTGGCTTGGTTGAAACTTTGGTTTTGCGGTTTTTTTTTCCTTATTTTTCTGATTCCCCAGAGGCTGAGTGACTCATCACCCTGGAATGAAGCTCCTCAGCTGGCTCACTGCGAACGACTTCTTGCACCTGCCAGTTTTTAGCGGCTGGCACTTTCTTTCTGTTGCAGGAAATGTTCCCCTTGTGAGTCAGTGGGGCGTCCAGCTGTTCCAGTCTGATCTTCTTTTAGGAGTCACTCGGCCGGTTTGTGGCTAAAGTCTGCATGGGTGGCACCTCGGCAAATGGCAGGCCCTTGGCGTCCTCCTCTAACCTGTCTGCTCTAGCGCCGCCTCGCTGCTGCCATGCGGGGGGGTCCAGTCCCGACTTGAGCAGACCTCCGCTGCGACGTGACCTACTTCTGTGGGCTTTAGCAGCCCCAGGGAGCTCTTACAGTTCAGTTATGTCACAGCATAAAGCTGGCAGCACCTCGGTGGAGTGAGGACAGCCGGCAGACGTGACTCGCCGGATCATCGCCGTTAATCTGCTCCTCGTGTTTGGGGGAGGAGGTGGGTGGCACAATGGGCTGCCTGAAGCGGCCCTCGGTCAAGATGTGAGGAGCCTACGGGAGCTTTGGGGTCCGTCAATTGTGAGACCTTGGCGTTCAGGACACAAATAAGACCGCCAGCTGGCTCTTGGCTTTGTGCTCCGCTGTGGCATTTATAGTGGCAGCAGATTTATGAGGTGGACTTTTTTTGTTTCCCACAGGAATCTCATATACCAGTGGGGGTAAACGGGGGGGAGTTACCCCTGGAAAATGTCCCTCGTTGGCCACATGAGCCTTTCCATTCTATTTTCGTGCTTACAGTCACATTTTTTGCGGTTCATACGTGTCAAGTGATGATTGTTACTCTTATGTGGTACTAAGCTTGGCGAGTTAGAAAACAAAAAATGCAACTTTGCTAATTATGTTTAATACTAAATAATAATGAAATAAGTTAATAAACGCACAAATGCTTATTAAATTTAATAAACTTAAAGATTGTGTAGACATTTTCAATTTGATATACTTGGTTACATTTCACATGACATTTGGGGGAGTGGCAGAGCACAGGGTCAGCCATGTCACTGCGTCCCTGGAGTGTGTGACAAAGTAAGTACCCCCCATGAGCTCTCTGTGTTGTGTGAACATAATCAGGATTTGCTCTTGAGGTGCCCACTGTTTTATGTTAAGCACTAGAAAACACGCGGACCACCGGTCCTCAAGTAGAGCAAGTTGAACTGTTCATTTTGGAAAGTCCATGGAAAAAATACAACTTCACAAACATCACTGATGGGTTTTTTCTTCTTCTTCCTAATGTGGACTTCTTCATCATGCGGTCCTGATCAATAAACACACTACACCCACTTGATTACCAACTTGAAGGACGAGTGTGGTGTGTCCTGGGGGGATTATCCGTAGAGGGCCTTGTGAGAATCGAGATTTTATTCAAATGAACTTTTCAGCCCAATAGTGAGACCCTTAACGGATGGCACCGCTTTTCTTTCTGCCTTGTCACTTTGTTGCCGATTTTTCTTTTCTGAGGTTGCCGCAAGCTGAAATGTTTTGACTTTCCAGAATGTGTCCAGTTCGAAGCCCCAGTAAGTTCACATGTACCAGCAGGATGCCATGCCGTATGTGTCTGACGGTGAGCAGGTGCCACGGCTGGCGTCAGTCTGCCGCTTCATCACCTAATCGGCTTCTGCAGTTTGCTTAATCCTCAGCAGATGTTGCCACCTTTTCTTTTTGCCTTGTCATCCTGTCAATTACTTTGCCGTAAGAAAGACGCAATATAACTTCACTGAGGTTGGCACTACCCACATTTTGTGCTTGACCGGCATGTATTGCATTTTGAGACCACGACGGTTGTACTGGCCCTAGTAGTTTGCGAGTAACCGCATGACAGACAGACAAACAGACCTTAGCATTTGTTTAATATACTGCATGAGCACTGTCTGTGCTACCCATCTAAGACGAGTTGAAGTAGTCAACGTAAACCTCCGTGTTTTCACTGTTCATGTTTACAGTGCACCATCAAGTGGAAAGTGTTTTGTCAAGCATGTAGTAATAAAAGGCATTTCATTTTTCATTCCAACAGATGGCACATTGCAAACATTCGCACTGCTTTTGTGACTCCCCTACCAAATGACATCTAGCAGAGACAGCAACTGACGGGCATTTCTCCCTCTTATTAAGGTGGATTAGCGATGAGCGAAGCAGGCAAGTTTCGATCCGAGTGCAGTTTCACAATACTGACCCTAAAATTCATTTGGCAGGCAATTACAGAATGCAAAGGGGTGGAGTGGAAAACAGAGAAGCCCCCCCAAAGACCTGCTTGCTCTTCTGCGGATTCCTGGATTCGTTCTTTTTTTGCACCTACATAAAGTCTATAATTTGTACCCCACTGGTGAAATGAATTCTATGTATGCCTCTTGCCGGCACCATGTGTTGGAGTGCAGTACGTTTTTGGTTTTTGTTTTTTTCAATGTGACATGTTGCATATTTTTCCCCCCAAAGGATGAACTAAAACGCCTCATTGTGCACAGGAAAGGAAAGCTCAGCACGTGGATGCTTTGTTTGTTTTTTTTTTTTATTTTCACTCGAGGTCTTTATTTAAATACTGAATGACAGACGGGGACGTGTGAAATGAATACATTAAAACACTTCTGGGCAAAATGTGCCACGTGGTGTGTGGTGTGAAATTTGTTTCTGAGAAGCGAAACCCTGAGTTTTGCACAAATGGTTTCCCTCTCATCGCTGTTAAGCACATGGGTAGCGTTTTTGGTCCTCTGCCCTGCCTCCTGTATCGGGTGGTCTATGGAGGCGGGCCCACCTACTTCTAGGCAGCTGGGCTACTCAAGCGGAAGACGTTTTTTTGTACTCGTTTGGATTTTCTACTTCTGTGCCCCTGGTTACTGGTTTGGATTTTCTCCGGTTCTCTCCTAACATTTCTGCCATTTGTGGTCTTCATACTTTATTTGTTTTAATTGTTGGTAATTTGCAAAAAAAAAAAAAAATCAATCATCTTGTGATTTGCGGGCGGCCAAGTGTCTTCCTAATAAGCGCAGGTGTTTGTTTTACTTGTGACCTTAAAGAAGTGCAGCTCAGCCTGAACTGGGCTACTCTTAATCACGTGTGGCCTCTTTGTTTTTTAATTGTTGAATTTCCGCATTTTGATGCAAATCCTACCACATAAAGTACAAAAACGGGGGCTCTGAAGACCCACTTAAAAGTCAGCACCTGCCTTTATTCAAGAGTGGGCCTCTAGATTAGGACTCACCTGAGGCCGCCTAACCCCAACTCAGAAGGCAGGCCTCGATCTGCACAGGCTCACAACTGGGCCCAGTGGGTCCTACAAGTGGAGAGAAGTTAAGCAAAAGAATAAAAAAAAAATATATATATATATAAAAATATACTGTAAGTAAAAAGAGCATATAAGGCCCAAATAGTCCAAATACAGGGTGATTTGTTTGTTTTATTGTGGGCACCCCCAGCACACACAGGGACACTTAGAAGAGGCTCCGTTAAAGGATATAATTTACAGTGGGTACGGAAAGTGTTCAGACCCCCTTCAATTTTTCACTCTTTGTTATATTGCAGCCATTTGCTAAAATCATTTAAATTAATTTTTTTCCTCATTAATGTACACACATCATCCCATATTGACAGACAAAAAAAAGAATTTTTGAAATTGTTGCAGATTTATTAAAAAAGAAAAACTGAAATCTCACCTGGTCCTAAGTATTCAGACCCTTTGCTCAGTATTTAGTAGAAGCCCCCTTTTGAGCTCATACAGCCATGAGTCTTCTTGGGAAAGATGCAACAAGTTTGTTCACACCTGGATTTGGGGATCCTCTGCCATTCCTCCATGCAGATCCTCTCCAGTTCTGTCAGGTTGGATGGTAAACGTTGGTGGACAGCCATTTTAGGTCTCTCCAGAGATGCTCAATTGGGTTTAAGTCAGGGCTCTGGCTGGGCCATTCAAGAACAGTCACAGAGTTGTTGTGAAGCCACTCCTTCGTTATTTTAGCTGTGTTCTTAGGGTCATTGTCTTGTTGGAAGGGAAACCTTCGGCCGAGTCTGAGGTCCTTAGCACTCTGGAGAAGGTTATTGTCCAGGATTTCCCTGTACTTGGCCGCATTCATCTTTCCCTCGATTGCAACCAGCAGTCCTGTCCCTGCACCTGAAAGCATGATGCTGCCACCGCCATGCTTCACTGTGGGGACTGTATTGGACAAGTGATGAGCAGTGCCTGGTTGTCTCCACACATAGGAGGGCTGCAGTGATGGTTGACTTTCTACAATTTTCTCCCATCTCCTGACTGCATCTCTGGAGCTCAGCCAAAGTGATCTTTGGGTTCTTCTTTACCTCTCTCACCAAGGCTCTTCTCCCCCGGTAGCTCAGCTTGGCCGGACGGCCAGCTCTAGGAAGGGTTCTGGTCGTCCCAAACGTCTTCCATTTAAGGATTATGGAGGCCACTGTGCTCTTGGGAACCTTAAGTGCAGCAGAAATGTTTTTGTAACCTTGGCCAGCTCTGTGCCTTGCCACAATTCTGACTCTGAGCTCTTCAGGCAGTTCCTTTGACCTCCTGATTCTCATTTGCTCTGACATGCATTGTGAGCTGTGAGGTCTTCTGTAGACAGACAGGTGTGTGGCTTTCCTAGTCAAGTCCAATCAGTAGAATCAAACACAGCTGGACTCAAATGAAGGGGATCTCGAGGATGATCAGAAGAAATGGAAAGCACCGGAGTGAAATATATGAGTGTCACAGCAAAGGGTCTGAATACTTAGGACCAGGTGAGATTTCAGTAAACCATAAAGACTTCTGATGAACTGAGTCCAGTATGGCAGCAGGTGACGATGGTGTGTGGCGGCCCTCTGAATGGCTTCAGGTGTTGGCGTCATTGAGAGCCCCCAACTGAGACGAAATGTCACAGACAGGCAGCCGCAGGACGGTACGTCCGTCCTGACAGAATCCGCAGTCCATGGTGGTTGTGATTGTCCTCCTGTGGCGTTTGATGCGTCAAAACCAACTCAGGCAGTTGATTGCGCTCCCCTCTGTGTCTGTCTTGGCTTTGTTATTAAAGAGCCCACGTCAGTTGTCCTTCCCAGCATCCCCTGCACTCTCTGCCCGGTAGTGTGTAATACTGCCAGGGCTGCTGGGAGTTGTAGGCAACTTTAGGTTGTGCTGCTGCAACCGTAAGACGAACCCGTCTGGGCAAAATCCAAAGGAGCTGCACCTCATCCTAGAGACGGGGGGTCCGATACTAAAGAATCCAAATGGGGACAAGAAAATCTAAACGACAGTCTGTGTCCCATTTAGCTGACTTGTAGGCGGTGGGGATGTCAAAGTTGCCGACCGCCCGTGCAGATCCCATCGCCTGAGTGAGGACGTCCGATGACACAACTGGAGATCAGAGGTTATGACAAATGACTCGCCCGCAGAGCTTCACGTTTTCAAAATATCTTTCACCAAATCCCCCTCACGTTGGCCATACGCGCCAATTCTGTGGTCTCGAGGGTAAGAGGTGGGGGATTCATGAATGGTGGTGGTGGTTTGTGTAATGCCAGTCTGCTTTCCTCGTAGGAGCAAGGACAGGTTCCAGTCTACCATCCGACACCCAGCCAGACCCGCCTTGCCACCCAGCTGACGGAAGAGGAGCAAGTAAGGATCGCCCAGCGCATCGGCCTCATCCAGCACCTCCCCAAAGGCGTGTACGGCCCCGGCCGGGACGACTCGGAGAAGAAGATACGAGAGTGAGTCTTTAAATCTTTTACACTAGTTAGGTGGTCTTGTCCTGTGTGCACCCCCTTCACTGCCCCTGTACCTGCCAAGCCAGTCCTTTACTGGAGTTCCTCTTTCTTTCTAATTCCAGTCAAATTCTGTGTGTGCGCCAGCTGAGGAGATCACTCAGGGTGTCGCTCCTCCTCCTCTTCCTCAAGATGGCGCAGCTGGGATGCAAAAATCTGAACCTTGGGGGTCCCGAGCAGCGATTTCTTCCCCTCTGGTTATCAGATTTCCCTGTTCAGTTCAATGCTTGAACTCGCTGCCTTATTCACATCCCAGCTGGGCCATCGTGTGGAGGAGAGAGAGGACCTTCTGGGGGGTCACAGACGTCCTGGGCGAGTTCCTGAGTAGGGACGATGCCCTGCCTATAAAGAGTATTCACCCCCCCCCAGACATTTTCACATTTTATCATTACAAGAAATGGTTTAGCAGCGGGTTTCATTTGGCATTTCTAGACCTCGGGTCAACAGCAAAAGACTCTTTAATAAGACAACAACGTGAGTGTCCTGAGGTGGCCGAGTCCTGATCTCAATCCAGTGGAGCACTCGGGACTGGCCTTGTCAGGGGCTTCTGACTCACGACCTCCATGACACCTGGCACGGCGCAAAGAACAAGAAATGTTGGCAGCACCAAACACAGAGACTCGAGGCTGTCATGGCTGCCACCTGCTAAATGTGGGGAGCTCTTTTAGACCACCTAGCAGAGATGCGTGGCCCCTCTGACATTACAAGCCCCTTTTTGTGTTGGGCGGCGTCAGAAAGTCAAATCCCCGGCGATTCAATCTTATATAACAAGAACATTTGAAGGGGGTGCATACTTTCTTATAGGCAGGTTTGCGGAAGGTCGCCCCCTGCTGGCCGTACATGTCACTGGTGTAGACTGGCCCCTGTTTGGACATCTGTCACTCTTCACAGAGTGTGCCACTCTTTACATGGCATCTTTCAGGGGCACTGCCATCACAACCCAAGTGTGTCCATTTTTGAGGGAGATGACATCCAGCCAAACCAGTGGAGTGGAAGGGACGCTAACTGCCTGTGCCCGTGCCACATGTATGAAGTGGCAGAGAAGGTGGCACTTTGTGTTGCAGATGCCGTAGGTTTGAGAAGTAACCATCCTGTCGTCCTTTCTCTCACTGGCTTTGTGTGTTCCCCTTGCAGGTGTGTCATCTGCATGATGGACTTTGTTTATGGCGACCCCATCCGGTTCCTGCCCTGCATGCACACGTACCACCTGGACTGTATAGACGACTGGCTCATGCGCTCCTTCACCTGCCCTTCCTGCATGGAGCCCGTCGATGCCGCCTTGTTGTCATCCTATGAGACCAATTGATGTGCCCAGCGCAACACTAACTGACCCCCGTCAAACCCCACCACCTCCTCCTCCCCAACATCCCCCCAACACTCCTCACCCTTTCTCTTCCCTGGTGGTTTTAAGATTGGAGGGGGGACGGGGGCTGGCATTTAGGTGGATGCACATCAGATCCCTTCTTGGACTATCGGTGGGCGTTTTCCAGATTTATGGTCCTGCTGGTTCAGACGACGGAATCACCGGGCGGGGGTTGGGTTGGGGGGTTGTGTTGAGAGAGAACAAGAAATGAAGACGGGACGAGGCTTGTGAACGGAGAAGGTGTGAGCTGTTTAACTGAAATTTGAGCGGGTGACGCCTTGACCCTCTTTCTGCTTGGCACAGTCAGATCTTCCCAGGATGGTTTCTGCCCAATTCCTTCATTACGGTCAAGCCTGCCCGGTGCCAAAGCAAATCCAAACACTTTATTTATTTATTTATTTACTGGACACTGAGACAGAAAGAGCCGTGGAAATTCACGAGTGGAAGACGCGATGCCAGTGCTGAGGGGTTTGTACTGCGAGGAAGCCCACTTTGTCATATTGGGGCTCCCACCATGACATGTATCTTCAAGATGCCCTCTCGTTTGTTTTCACCCCAAGTAATGCCCACTTGGTGGTCTTGGACTTGGCTCTCGAAGATTAGTAGTGGAAGGTGGCACGAGGCCCATTGCACTTCTCTTCACAGGTCTTGACGAGAGCCGCCGCCACCTCACCTCGGACCGCTCCTCCATGTTGTAAGGTAAAATGGCTTCAAAAATGAAGGGAACCCTTTTTACTTCTCAGTGTGGTGGCTTCTTTGTCTTTTAATTGTTCAGTCGGCCGCACGGTCGTCTCGCGCATTTTTCCCTTTAAATCCTAAATATTTTCCAGTGGCAAGTTGTTTTTTTGGGGGTGGGGGGTTAGGGGGGTCAAAAACTGAGGTGGCACTGCTTACCATGTGGGTGCCATCTTTTGTTAACCTTGGGAGACTCCCACCCGGTTATGTTGTTCTTGTGCCCCGCCCCTAATCTTATGACCTTGTGCTCTAGCTCCACCCATCTGCACCGCGTGGGCTCTAGCCCCGCCCATCTGTCCCGTTTGGGCTCTAGCCCCGCCCCTCTGTACTGTTGCTCCGCCCTCAGCCCAGCCTGGTGTGCCGTCTCCTGATTTTCAGGTCCCTTGCTCAGTAGGTGGTCTCGTCTTCATGTGACCCTCATTGTCTTCTTTTCAAGTCCACTGTGGATTTATTTATTTTTCTTTTCTCCGTCAACTCTGCCATCGCCTGTCCAAGTTGTTCACCTCCTGTTATCTAACAGTACTGCAGTGCAGATGGGCTGCCTTTCCTGGCCTTCACAGACCCCCCTGTACCCCCACCCCATGTTCCTGATGCCCCCTTTTCTCTCTCCTGCTGCTTGCTGCCCACCTTTTCTTAGTAGATTTGTCTCCAGGGTGCCCCCTTGCCCCTTTACATTCTGGGCCTTCCTACTCCAGCTGATTAGATGCCAGCGCCGTTCCCATGGAGAGCTCTGGCTGGCGTCGCCCGGATGGAATCTTTTGTTTTATTCTGAAAGACTCTGAAGTGACTTTCTTCTCAAACAGGTCAAGGCGTTATCTGGTGGACTTGGGAAGCTTCTGTTTTGCACAGCCCTTGAGTGGGAATTTTTTTTTCCTCCCCCATTCCAAATGGAATCCGTTGCCTTAGGTGTTTTTAATAAAAAAAAAAAAAAAATGAAAGTTTGTGTGTGTGTCAGGCCGGCGGCGCGGTGACAAAGCGGATTTGGACCCCCGAAGGGGGCGGCTCTGGCATCTGGAAGTCCTTGGTGAGGAGGCTGAAACAGAGAGCCCCGATGGAGACCCCCAGCACTGGAGCGGAGTGTGTGTGTAAAATGTTTGTACCGTACACACACACACACACACGGTCGAGGCCACCGGGCCTTTCTATTGTCGTGACTTTGAGGCATCACGTGTCACAACTCTACAGTCTCCGCTTGATTTCCAGTGGTGGTCTCGGCCCCCTATTAGCTCAGATTACACCCAATTGAGCTCAGCCTTTATTGACCAAACCAGATCTCTGGTGGGTTTCCATAAACTTAGTTGGTATTTGGTGGCCTTGTCTTTTAATTGGGGGTCCCCCATCCACAAGCTCCTCGCCAGGCCTGTTGTGTTTTTCGCTAACTGCCCCCCCCCCACCTCTCGACAGTGCTGGTTTGGTGGTCTCCTGACTCCCTGGTGACACGTCTGTCAGTTTCAGGTCAGGGCTTTGCGACGGCCACCCTCTGTCACCACTTTGGAGGTGTGTTTGTGTCCTCGTCCCCCAGTTTTGAACGTTCTGACGAGGTCTTCAGAATTTGTAGCTCGTCCTCATTCCTTGAGGTGCCATTGATGTTCTGAGCTGGCCTGCCCCCCTTACCCCCACAATGTGGTGTTTCCACCTCCATTCATGGCAGTGCTAACGACGACCCCCCAGATGGCCAGGGCATTGTCCTGCTGATCCTCTGCTAGCTTCGGTGGGCCTTGGAGTGGAGACGGCCATTCAGTGTGTGGTGAATGATCACTCAGTGGATGGTGTGTGTCTGCTTTGGTGCCCAGTGCCCCCCACTGCTTTGCCAGTCCCTTTTGCTGTCATCTGGGGCTTCACTTGAACCTTTCACAGCAGTGTTTGGGAGTTCATGTTGTCCCTCGGTGGTCCGTATGGATTTCTATTGGCATTCAGTTGCTAGTACAGAAGGTTGTGTTCCTTTTGCCCCACCCCAGACTTGTGGAGGCCCACCACTTTAAACACCCAAACCCCCCCTCCCCCCATTTCCAGGTTGGTTGCCTTGGATTTCCCCCCACAAGATACGAAGTTTGGCCTCAGATCCCCGCCCACTTACATTAACTGACCAATCAGAGGCTTTGAAGAGCCGTGATGTCATTTTCTGGAGTCTTCCAGGCTGTTTAAAGAGACGGAAAACTTGTGACGCACAGGGGGTCCGATGTGGTAAATAAAGGCTGAAGGTTTATGGAGACCCTCATCGATGGAACAGGTGGAGTTTGGTGGTCTCCACTGTGCGTGTAAATATTAAATGCTAAACTACAGAGCAGAATTTAAATGTTTGATACGCTTGAGCCACTGCTGACCCCCTAAAATGTGCCAGTGATGCGTTTGGTTTGTTAGCAGACCACCTTGTTGATGTGCTTGCTGTTGGCCCCCCTACTGCTCTCATCTCACCACCTCCATCACACTTAACGTCTCGGTCACCAGTTAGAAATTGCACTGGGGGGTCCCGTTTCGCTTCATCACACACAGACACCATGGCTGTGACCCCCAGGGCCTCCAGGTCAGAAAGCAGCGTTAAAGTAGGACCCCCAATGGCTGTCAGTGTCTCTGACTCCACTGCCCTCTCGGCTACTCGGACTGCAGCAGGGGACAAGGATGTGGCCTCGGACCCCTTGGATTGCTACTGCATGGTGGGCCCCCCGGCCCTTTGGCACGATGGAGAAGCTTGGCTTGTGGATGTCGATTCAGAGACGGGTGGGACGCTTTCTTGTTTGTGACATCTTGGGGGTTGTCGCCAAATACTCTGCCAGCCCACCATCTTCTCATCTGAGGTGGGTGGGACGTTGTGTGGTTGAGCCTCGCAGTGCTGCACATGGTGGGTTTACACCCGGACCCTGTGCTAGCTGGGGTAGACCACCCCCTGTTCAGCATTAAGTGACGTGGCAGACCTTCGTAGACGCAGGACTGGACTTTAATACGTGGGCACAGAAACCCAAACTTTAGCCAGCGATGTGATGAGCAAACGTCTTTGGGCGAGTTTATGGCGTGAAGAACGAGGACACGTCTGTCACACGAAACCCCTCACTTTAATGAGCGTCCTGCAACTGCACTTCACCAAATGCTGGGGTCCCTCGACCTAACGGGAGGGTCACATTCTGCCAGTGGGGGGCACAAGTCCAGGTGGGCAAATCTCGGAGATGCTGTATGGCCTAAGACACCACGATGTCATCGTGCAGCACCTCCATGTTCTTCAAAATTGTCATCGTACAGCAGGACCTGCCAGAGCCTACCTTCTGCGTGTGGTGACATTCACTGCTTTGCCACTTTCATCTTCGGTGACTTTTAACTTTGAGTAGCAACTGGACCTGTGAGAGAACGGGGAGCAGTGGACAGCACAGCAGGGTAGGTGGGGTAGGGTAGGCCCAGCAAACGATAGAAGACCACCAATGTGGAGTGAGGCCAGCGTCCCGGCGGTGGTCCTTGACAAGACCACTCATTGTAAAGGACCCCGATCACCTTCTCACCTTTGCCAAGTCATTGTGGAGTCTGAGACTGTGGCAGCAGGGACATGACCTCGGACCCCTTAAGAAGCCCCCCAGTTGATTTTTTTGGTTTGCTCTGTCATTGCACAAAGTGCCCACAAGGTGGAGTGTGTGGGTGGACCAAAGCCAACCCGTCCAGGGTGGTCACCCCACTATGTCTCATGCCACCTCGGGTGGTCATTTTCCCCAGGTATCCTTTAGGGTGTTTATGATTCACTGCAAACTCATACCCCTCTCCCTCTCCCTCTCCCTCTCCCTCTCCCCCAAGCCCCCCACATACCCAACTGGGCGTTTCTTAAAAGTTGAATTTGAGATTCACGTAGTTAGATAAAAAAAAAAATGGAGAAAGCAGAAGTGCAAAAAACTATTAGTCAGCCGTCTGCTGTGTGGGCATGTGGGGGGTACAGCAGGTGTCAATCACTGCCATGGCATAGGTTTTGACCCCCCAAGCCTGCAGTCAGCCTGTCCCCCTACAGCACAGCTTCTCCAGCTGGAATCCCACAGGACTGGCACGGTGGTCCATCTGGCTGTGCCCACTGACGGTGAGAAGCTAGGACATGTGTGCCATCGGCTGGCAAGGCTCCGTTTACTCCATTACAAACCAAAGGCGAGTGGTTACAAGGATCTGGGGGTCTCTTTAGCCCCTTTGTCCACAGCCACGCATCAATCAGAGGTGCATTTTTGATTTTCTTTTAATGCCAAATCCAACCCACACTGCCCCTTGGGGGTCTCATCCATTTTAAGGCAGCCATTGCAGATTGGCACCACCTGCTGGCTTACTAACGCAACACAGCCGTCATTTAAAAAGCAAACCTGCTGCCCCGAAACTGGGTGGGCGCAGATGTCCAAGAGGCTCAGGAGAAACTGAATTGATTCTTGTCCACCGCCTGAAATGGGCGCAGGCTGGAGGGAGAGAGAGGGGGGGGTCGGGACCCCTGACATGGCAACAACCAACTCTTTGTTGTCTAGGTTGGCATGTAGGGCTCCAGTGGAAAACAGATGCTGGCACTGCCCCCCGCTCCAGGAATTGTCCACCCCACCGCACAGTCTCTCAGTCGCCTTCTCGGAGGGTGGCGTTTGTCGTCTCCTGCTCCCTTGCCACGTGACGGGGTGGCATCGGGGACGAAGAGCGAGATCCGTTTCCACGGGCCAGCTTTGCTGTCTGCAGGGCGGCTTGGATACGGAAATGCGTCCGGGACTCCATGGAATAATTCTTGTAGTTTTGCCTGAAGAAAGAAAAAAAAAAAAGACAAAAGAAGACATCGCTAAAGAATGAGGAGACAAGTGGTGGCTGAAAGAAGGTCGGAGAAGGTGGTCTTCTTACGGGGATGATGTGCCTGATCAGCCTCCTGCACCCCCTCACCCGTCTGAATCTGAGCCTTCAGATCTTCACCCATCCACCTCCACTTCACGCTAAAACCCCCCAGTCACTCGTTTGCCCACATACGATGGTCTCTCCATACCACCTCAGCCTACTCTCCTGCACTTTCTCTTCCCCCCCATTTGTTGCACCTCTGAGGGTCTCCTTTCTTATTCTCCACCTCCTTTGCTGTCTGTGTCTCGGCTCCATCCACCAGCATCACAGGCCTTAAGACCCCCGACCCTCGCGATGGCCTCCTCCAGCTGTTCCATCCGCACTTCATTCTGCCTCGAATTCTCCACCGCCGATCCCCGCTGTTTAAACGTGTCCCCCTTTGTTTCGGTGGTCGCGCCTGTTCGGTCTCCAAAGGCCCTCTTTCTGGTGCTATCAGCCTGCACTTTGAGGCCACACCCCCATCAGCAGCACAAAGAGGTGAGGACCCCCCAGGACTGGGAGCGTAAGTGGTCTGCTCGCCCACGATCGCCGTGTCACTCCATCACCCGTCTTCTCCGACGCTCTTATGGAAGGTCATTTGTGACCCAAACGTGTGGCCTTCCTTGTGCCGCACAATCACGAGGTGAGTTTCGCATCGGCGCCGTCGGTCACATGGCACGTGATCTTCGTGTCACTTTAAAACGCGGTGACACAGCACGTCCCGTCCACATTCGCTTAGCGGTCGCTTTGAGTTCATCGCGTTTCAACTCGAGACCCTCACGTTCATGAGCCAAAACCGAGATGGGGTCGTATGGTTAATGGGGGTCTGGCGGCAATCACACCGCAAAGGAGGCTACAGAACCGGAGTCTCAGTGGTCCACTGCTGCCCTCTAGTGGCCAACGTGCCCATTGGGCCTGCAGTGGGTTGGATTTCTTAACACAAGCCCTGTATGAAGTCAGACCAGCGGGCACCCCACCAACAAGCGCCCCAAGTCCTTACTTGGCATTTTCCAAGAACTTGATGGCTTCATCCATTCTTCCCGACTCCATACACAGCAGGCCGTGCTCCAGCAGGGCGTTGGGTGCCAGGTAGTGGTCGTATTTAATCCGTGCCTCACTGCAGAGAGAGAGCGAGAGAGATGCCTGATGTGGTCACTACACCTTGACGACGGTGGGCACAAACTGATGAGCTGACCCCTACTTACTTGCAGTGGATGAAGTTGAAGTACTGCTCGGCCTCTAGGGGGCAGCCCAGGTGCTTCAGACAGAGTCCTTTGAGGAGGCTCAGCAGGCACATGTCGTCCGCCGTGTGGTCCGCCACTACAAGAGAGCAGTGTCAGTAGAGGTCAGTCGAGTGCCCGCTGCTCATGTTGGCATGATGGGGTGTGTGTGTGTGTGCGTGTGCGCGCCAAACTCTCCATCACCCCTCTGGACTGAGGGCCTACCTGGCAGCTGCTCCAACTTGTGCTGGGCCTCATCCAGCGTCTGCAGCATCCCGACGGTCAGGTCTCGATGTCTCCCGATGACTGTGTAACCGTTCCAGATGTACATCATCTCCTTTAAAGAAAGACCAGAATCCATCAGCAGGGGTCCATTTCTACACTTTTTTTTTTTAAATAAACCACACTTGGGCACCTACCAGTGGGGGCACCTGCAGTGGGAGGGTATCGGGCACCAGGTAGCGACGAGCTTTACGAATGGCAAACTTCTCTGTGGGCAGCGATTTCCCCGCAATCTTCTGTTTCATGGTGGTCACCTGTCTACAGAGGAAGATGTGCACGCCAACATGAGTGGGCAGATACAGGGCACAACTTGCCCATCCACCTGGGACACCACCTACCTGAAGATCTGCACCTCATCCTCACCAAAGGGCTTGCAGTCCTCGTCGCTCAGCATGCTGAGGTAAGCCGCCTTCATGTAGGCATAGGTGGCCTGCAGGGGGGTACAAAGGTTCAGTCCATCATCCGGCGGTGACCACGTCGAGCCGCCCCTGCCCGCCGTCGCGCTCACCTGCCAAGCTGCCCAGCGCCTCTCACCTTGGACCAGGAGTTCTCCTTCCACAGCAGGTCGGCGTAGAAGTAGGCCATCTTCCACTGGCGCTTGTAGGTGAAGCACCACATCAGCTCCCAGTAGCACATGTGGTGGAACTGCTTCCAGTGCTGCTGGGCCTCACAGCACTCCTCGAAGCGGGCGATCGCCTGAAACGGCCAAGAGTGAGGTGCCAAGCCAGGTGCCCCCAGGCCTTACGCCAATGTCTTGTACAGAACAAGCATCAACACAGTGCCAAGGTCAGTGGGTGCAACCGAGCGGGTGAGGAGAGCTCACAGCCTCAATATAGCGCCTTGCAGTATGGCTCTTCAGAGCACAGGAGTCACAAAGTCACTAACATGACAGGGGGAGCTAATGAGGCTGGGATGAGACCATAAACCCCCCAAAACACAGGCGCTCTTCAATGAAGTAAGACAAGATGGGATAGGGGGGCACCTTAAACACGCGGGCCAGCACAAGTACCAGGGCCTGTGTGACATCGCTTTAGGAGGTCTCAGCATTTAAACCGAACCAATGACAAGAACATAAAAAAGTGCTGCAGTTGGGGGCACCTTGATATGGAGACCCCAAGTCAATCAAACGATGAAAAGACAAAGGCGCTATATTTATTACCACCCAAATGGTGACCTTTGCCTGCATGGGCCATCAGACTTAATCACAGAATAGAGTTGAACCTCACCGTGTCCAGATTGCCTTTAATCTCCTCAATCCGGCCAGCAAAGAACAGAAAGATCGCCCCCTAGGGGAACAGAACATGAAAAGCGGCGTTAAAAATACAAGACAGTGCGGTGTGAGCAGTGCTGCCAGCAGGGGGCGCTGTTTCATGGTGAACACTTCAATAGATAGAGGCACTATATAATAGATAGATAGATAGATAGATAGATAGATAGATAGATAGATAGATAGATAGATAGATAGATAGATGAAAGGCACTATATATTAGATAGATAGATGAAAGGCACTATATAATAGATAGATAGATAGATAGATAAGGCACTATATGATAGATAGATAGATGGATGAAAGGCACTATATGATAGATAGATAGATAGATAGATAGATGAAAGGCACTATATGATAGATAGATAGATAGATAGATAGATAGATAGATAGATGAAAGGCACTATATATTAGATAGATAGATGAAAGGCACTATATATTAGATAGATAGATGAAAGGCACTATATAATAGATAGATAGATAGATAGATGAAAGGCACTATATATTAGATAGATAGATGAAAGGCACTATATAATAGATAGATAGATAGATAGATGGATAGATAGATAGATGAAAGGCACTATATATTAGATAGATAGATGAAAGGCACTATATAATAGATAGATAGATAGATAGATAGATGAAAGGCACTATATGATAGATAGATAGATAGATAGATGAAAGGCACTATATATTAGATAGATAGATGAAAGGCACTATATAATAGATAGATAGATAGAGTGAAAGGCACTATATAATAGATAGATAGATAGATGGATGAAAGGCACTATATAATAGATAGATAGATAGATAGATGAAAGGCACTATATAATAGATAGATGAAAGGCACTATATATTTGATAGATAGATGAAAGGCACTATATAATAGATAGATAGATAGATAGATGAAAGGCACTATATATTAGATAGATAGATGAAAGGCACTATATAATAGATAGATAGATAGAGTGAAAGGCACTATATAATAGATAGATAGATAGATGGATGAAAGGCACTACAGTCATGTGAAAACATTAGGACACCCTTTGAAAGCATGTGGTTTTTTGTAACATTTTTAATAAATGGTTATTTCATCTCCGTTTCAACAATACAGAGAGATTAAAGTAATCCAACTAAACAAAGAAAACTGAAGAAAAGTCTTTTCAAGATCTTCTGTAAATGTCATTCTACAAAAATGCCTATTCTAACTGAGGAAAAAGATAGGACACCCTCACATGTATTCCCTCTTAAATTGGCTCAGATCTCACACAGGTATATCACACCAGGTGCACATAATTAGTAGATCGTTACTCTGCATGTTGAATGAGGCTTGCCCTATTTAAACCTCAGACATTTAGTTTGGTGTGCTCCTGACTGTTGAAGTGAGAGTGAGCACCATGGTGAGAACAAAAGAGCTGTCAGAGGACTTCAGAAAAAAGATTGTAGCAGCCTATGAGTCTGGGAAGGGATTTAAAAAGATCTCAAAAGATTTTGAAATCAGCCATTCCACCGTCCGGAAGATAGTCTACAAGTGGAGGGCTTTCAAAACAACTGCCAACATGCCCAGGACTGGTCGCCCCAGCAAGTTCACCCCAAGAGCAGACCGCAAGATGCTAAAAGAGGTCTCCAAAAACCCTAAAGTGTCATCTCGAGAACTACAGCAGGCTCTGGCTACTGTTGATGTAGAAGTACATGCCTCTACAATCAGAAAGAGACTGTACAAGTTTAACTTGCATGGGAGGTGTGCAAGGAGGAAACCTTTGCTTTCCAAGAGAAACATCGAGGCCAGACTGACATTTGCCAGAGATAAAGTTGACAAAGACCAGGACTTCTGGAATAATGTTCTTTGGACAGATGAGTCCAAAATTGAATTATTTGGACACAACAGCAGAGGACATGTTTGGCGTAAACCAAACACAGCATTCCAAGAAAAGAACCTCATACCAACTGTGAAGCATGGAGGTGGAAGTGTCATGGTTTGGGGCTGCTTTGCTGCAGCAGGACCTGGTCAGCTCACCATCATAGAATCCACGATGAATTCTACTGTGTATCAGAAGGTGCTTGAAGAACATGTGAGACCATCAGTTAGAAAATTAAAGCTGAAGCGGAACTGGACCATGCAACATGACAATGACCCAAAACATACTAGTAAATCAACCAAAGATTGGCTGAAAAAGAAGAAATGGAGAGTCCTGGAATGGCCAAGTCAAAGTCCAGATTTGAATCCCATTGAGATGCTGTGGGGTGACTTGAAAAGGGCTGTACGTGCAAGAAACCCCTCAAACATCTCACAGCTGAAAAAGTTCTGCATTGAGGAGTGGGGTAAAATTTCCTCAGACCGATGTCGAAGACTGGTAGATGGCTACAAGAACCGTCTCACTGCAGTTATTTCAGCCAAAGGAGGTAACACTCGCTATTAGGGGCAAGGGTGTCCTATCTTTTTCCTCAGTTAGAATAGGCATTTTTGTAGAATGACATTTACAGAAGATCTTGAAAAGACTTTTCTTCAGTTTTCTTTGTTTAGTTGGATTACTTTAATCTCTCTGTATTGTTGAAACGGAGATGAAATAACCATTTATTAAAAATGTTACAAAAAACCACATGCTTTCAAAGGGTGTCCTAATGTTTTCACATGACTGTATATAATAGATAGATAGATAGATGAAAGGCACTATATATTTGATAGATAGATGAAAGGCACTATATGATAGATAGATGAAAGGTACTATATGATAGATAGATAGATAGATGAAAGGCACTATATATTTGATAGATAGATGAAAGGCACTATATAATAGATAGATAGATGAAAGGCACTATATATTAGAAAGATAGATGAAAGGCACTATATATTAGAAAGATAGATGAAAGGCACTATATATTAGAAAGATAGATAGAAAGGCACTATATAATAGATAGATAGATGAAAGGCACTATATAATAGATAGATGGATGAAAGGAACATTATGATAGATAGATGTGAAAGGCGCTATATCATAGGTAGATACAAAAGGTACTACAATATCATAGCTAGGTAAACAGACAGACAGAGAGGAAAGGCGCTATATATCACAGACAGATAATATTTTAGTTGTCTCCAAGAGAAAATTTATAAAGTGCATGAAGTGTGGTTTGAAGGTCTTGGGGGGCTTCAGCTTTAACGTTAAATCCGACTGCCTGCCCGGCTCACCTTGGGGTACTGCTGCAGGTAGGGCTGCAGGAGTCTCTCCGCGTCATCCACGTCTCCTTCTCCAGTACCTGTGGTGACAGTCCAGTTAAATCAGGCCACTCAGACTGAGACTTCACAGTGGTATCAAACCCCGCTGAGCGCACCAACCTTACCCAGAACGAAGCTCAGGAAGGTGTGATAGCAGAGGAGCAGCATGGTGCACAGGACCGACCGGAAATTTTGAGTGGACGCCCCCTCTTGGAGCTGCTGCAACCCATAGCCCTGGAGAAAAGACGACATTCAGAAAACAGTCCGGTCTAACTCCCCAAAGCACATCACAGCACATGGAGACCCCCCTTCATGAACACCATTAACATGAAAAACAGTGCCCTCTACCAGAGACACAGCACATTACAGTCCCGTCCACAGGAAAATTCTCCAGTATAGTGGAGACTACAAGGGCGCCATCTTCTGGCAACAACTCACACTACAATGCCTTTACTCCGACATTTGGACCCGAGGGGGACTATCTGGACACCAGGAGGAAACCCATGCAAAACACAGGAAGAACATTCAAACTCCATACAGGTAGCACCGGCAGACCACAGTGGTCTTATTGCCAGCACTGCTACCCCTATGCCACCTCCATACATTATTAAAAATGTCCAAGTGCAGCACAACCTATTGAGAACAACCCTGGCATTGTGCCCCCCCTTACACAACACCACCACTTACCAACAAGGCTCACACTATGGCGTCCTCTGCTGATGAGGACCTGCACTACAACACCGGCGTTCTCACTGAAAGCTCTTGCAACAGCGCCCTCCTGTGGTAAGAGCCTGAACTACAATACTGTAGACCACCACCCCTAACAACAGTGTCCTCCTCTGGCGAGAGCCCACACCATACTGCTGTAAAACCTCACGCTACAGCACCATCTACTGCTGAGAAACTACACTGCACCTTCTTCTTGGCCTCAAGAAATGCCTTATGTTATAGCGCCCTCCTCTGGTAACAGCAGACAATACTGTTTCCTCTTTCACCAGTACAACCTCACACAACAGTACCCTCCACTGGTAAGAACAAAACGTACAGCATCCTGTTCTCCCAGGTCGACATCGTGCCACAGCGCCCTCCACTGGTAAGTACCTGCACTACAGTGTCACCTCTGCCCAGTAAAAACCCACAACAGTGCCCTCTTCTGGTAAAAACAAACTCTACAACATTGTACTTCCTTGGGCAGACCTCCTGCTACAGTCCCCTCTCCTGGTAAGATCCTGCCCTACAGTATCTTTACCCAGTAAAAGCCCACTGGTATGAGCCAACAATACAGAGTGCTACTCCACCAATATGCCATCCTCCTTCACTCCCTGGCAGTAACCCCTTACACTGCAGCGCCCTCCTGTGGTTACAATAAGCACCAACGTGTCTTCCATCTGCATGCTTCAGCACTCTCTTCTTGTAAGAGTCAACCCCGCAGTGCATCAAGCCACCAGTGCCCCCCTCTAAGACAGAACAAAAGCTACACAGTAAAATACTATCTATTATATAGCGCCTTTCATTTCTCTCTGTTATATAGTGCCTTTTATAACAATCTGTCTCACAGCACTAACTAATTTTCATGGCACAGTGCCCTCCTGTGGTGACAACTGTGTCCCCTGACATTAACTCTTGAGAAATGGCGACCTCCTGCACTAGAGCACCCACCTTACTCAATCAGGAACACTTTACCTAATTAAGAGTAAAACTTCACCCTTCAGCGCACTTCAGCGCCCTCCTCTGGCATAAACCAATCCTACAGCATTCTACACCCCAGGTAGACTTCATGGTATAGCGCCCTCCTCTGTTACGAACTCACACAGCACTTGCATTGCTTTCCAGTAACACCTTAGGTAACGGCACCCCTTAACACTCCAGCGCCCTCCTCTGGTAAGAAGCATCAGTAGGGGCTCACAGGAGAGCGCCCCCTGCTGCCAGCAGTGTGCACGCCAATGCATCTCACCATTCTTGGGGCAACATGCTTCAGCGCCCCTCCTGACAAAGTGCCTTTAACACGGCTTTACAAAAAAGCCCCCCCAAGCGCCCCACCATAACCTCACTCACCTTATTGCCTGAGAATCCCACAAATTCCAACAGTCGCAGTATCCGTGTGGGCAGCATGGAAAGAGTCTGGAGGGAGACGGAGTTTTGGAAGATAAAGGTGAGAAACAGCGCCGCCACCACCTGTACATTTTATGATGAATTACTTGACAGATGCAGTGTGTCTTTATACTCCTTGCAGTGTAAGGCGCTATAAATACAATCACAGGTGCCTCAGATGGGCCATCAGAAGTCACTGCCACTAACTGAAGTACAAACATAGAACTGGGCAACGCACACCAACTACCAATAGATTCCCACGTGGTGTAGCTGGCATCAGGCTGATCTTGCTGATGCCATGCAATGCCACCGCCAACAAATCTCGAGTAATCTGTGCCAGCTCTCGTAATCATAAACCAAAATGGAGTCCTCACCAGATTGAAGGCTCCAACGCCCAGCTTCACACCTCCTTCCACATGCGAGTGGCCCTCTGACCGGGGGCACTGGGACGACTGGACAATGCCGTGCAGATCCCTTCAAAGAGAGTGGGCATGAGTGGGCATCCTGTGGCCGTCCCCAACCATAACCCCACCTTGGTGCACTCACTTGTACATCTGGTAGCTGTTCCGCACCTTCATCCCTCCCTTGATGAAGCTGATCATGTTCTCATCCTGAAAATCAAGAAAACATGGACAGGTAGGCACCAGTAGGGGGAGCCATACAAGAAAACGGAGGGCTGATGGGCAGACAAAGGGCACAAAAGCCAGCAGTGCCAACTGACCTGCAGGAAGGTGAGGGCCGCCCTCTGCAGGAGACACTCGGCATAACAGATCTCGGCGTGGAGCTCCTCTGGGGACACAGGAATGGACAGTAAGTGGGGTGCCATGGGGGGGCTCGAGGAATCATAAGATGGGGGTCTGGCCACTCACCTTCGGTGAACTGCTCCCCCTGCCTGTGGATGAGGCTGTTGAATGATTCTGCGACCGACGATTTCTTCCTGAACCTGTCAAATGCAGATGAACAAAATGAAGTCACGAGGGGTGGGCCAAGGGTCTGAACACGGGTTCAAGGCCTGCAGCTCGGCTACCCAGTGAAGCAAGGCAGCAGGAGAATCCAGTCAGGCTGAGACAGCAGGAGCCCCAGTCCCCCCCTCATCTACCAGCGGCCACTTCCACTGGACACTCCACTAGTGACCGAGAGGCAGCTCTGGCGCACCCTACAGGCCAAAGGTGGCAGTGCAAGCCGAATAGTGAAGGGCAAAACTAAAAGAACAAACAGGCTGACCATTGCCTGACATTCCCACTCCAAATTAGGACCACCTGGAGCCAATCCCAGCAACATCAGACACAAGGCAGGAAGCAACCCTGGGATGCTCACAGCCCACCCTCACAGATTTAGATGATAATATTACTGGGGGTCCAGACCCTCATTGCCAGATTAGATAAACTGCTGGACGTCTCAGCATTAGTGCTGAGGCATTGGTCTCATCCAGAATTTGATGTGCCCAAATAAACCTGAGGAGAACAAACTTTACAAAAGTGACGACTGGATTGGAGTTGAACCCGGATCCTGGTAGCAGCAGGGCCAAGCGATAGAACTCGTTACTGTGTGATATGAAACCCAAAAGAAGCCCACTGGGTGCTGGGAAATCCCCTCAGCTCAGCTGGACAAGCCAGCACTCACCAACTCTGAGGACAAGGATTCAAGGCCACCCTCTCTGTGCCAGCATGCAAAATGGAGACTGGCAAGGCACCAAGTGACTTCCCTTAACTGCTGTGCCACCATAACACCCTCAGCCACTGAAATAATAACTGCAGTGAGAAGAAAATCTGCGTAATGAGGCACTGAGCAGAAATCATGGGACCCTCATCCCAAGACTCCAGTTCCAGGCCGGTCATGTTGGATTCATTAAGCCCTGAATCACAAGACAGCCCTTCCCTGGGACATTCCACGACCCACATGCCAGCCCGCCGGACAGGAGCGAAGGCCCAGTTGTGCGTCTCTATGGTGGGCGTTAAATGACGTTAAATGAGAGGAACGTGACACTGAGGGGCGCTTGGGGGTTTAAATCACCGTTTGAGTTTGGATTGATTTAGTTCATCAAACTCATACGTGTACCTTTTAAAACACAATGCAATTAAATGTCCTAACTGAGAGTCCGCGTTTTAATGGCACTTTAGAATATCACACGCACCCCAAATAGCCAGCTGACGTTTTGTCAAGGCGGCACCGACCGATGTCCGGTTGTCAGGTTGTGGAGGGTGTACGGCGAGTCGTACTTCATACAATTTAAATAAAAAACGGGGCCGACCGACCGACCGACTGACTGACTGCGCGTGCGTAACAAGTAGATAACCTGGTTGCGCGCGACTAAGCGGCCTTTTAAATGACTTGTATTGGGGATGCGGAGAGGCAGTAGGACGAAGGAAAGGAAAGTGAAATGAAAGAACTTCACTGAAGGCAACTTAATCAGCAGCTGAAGTGGCACAGAAAGTCCATTATTATTAAAACTGGACATCACTTAAATTAATTTCAATTTGATGCCTAAATCCGTTAGTCCGTCAGCCCACGAGAGCTGCCGATTTAAGTAAAAGCGCGTGTCCGGCCGTGCGCGCGACTCTGCAGCCGTTTTAAATGATTTGTATTGAGGATTAGGTGAACGTGGAAAAGACAGAAAAAAAGCAAACTGAAGATGACTAATCTGACAGGGTAAATGTAATCAGCAATTGATGTGGCACAGAATGTCCATAATACTTAAACATGACATAATTTGAAATACCAAACAGAAATTTAAAATCGATGCCGAAGTCCGCGAGAGGCCAGCTCAGGTGAAAGCGCGTGTCCGGCCGTGCGCGCGACTACGCATCCGTTTAAATGACTTGGATTGAGGATCAGGAGCGGCAATCGGACGAGGAATGGAGGCAAACATACCAACTGAAAAGAGCCCCACCTGAGAGAAAACCTGCCAGAGTGAAGTAATCAGTAATTGAGGCCGCAATGAATGCTCATGTTACTTAAACCTAATATTTATTGAAAGATTAAATCATTGAAAGCAGCCAATGGGGATTAAAATCGATACTAAAGTTCAGCCGCCCCCTCGTAGGAATTGAGTGGAACGCGCGTGTCCGGCCGTGCGCGTGACAGCCACCTGTACGGAGGACAAGGAGCGGCTATGGGAGTTCAGGAGAGAGAAGCGCACATTGAAAGAACCTTTCTGATGGTAACCGTGACGCCGTCAGGTAAATCAGTAACTGAGGTCACACAGAACGTTCTTCTGCTTTAAATCGGACGATTCTGAAGATCGACAAGGCTTTTTAAAATGGGAGGTTTTGAAATTATAAACACACCACACTCTGTTCGATTTATCTCAACGAAAACTGAAGAATGAGTGAAGTAAATTTCAATGAAATTGAACCAGGAGCCACGTTGTTTCACACAGACGGACAGGCAAGAAGTGCCTTTGTATTTTAAGTGAATGAACGAACCAAAAAAAAAAATAAGCGGTAAAAATAAAATTAAAAACAAAAACTAAAAGGATAACCAAATTAAATTAAATGAAAAATAACTCTCCACCCATCAGTTGTCTAACATGTTTATTCCAACTAGCACTTGCTATTGGATGTGGTGGGGAAGACATGGGCGGGGTTTACTGTCAGACCCCGCCCATATTCTGTAATCCACCACTCGCTGCAGAACATGGGGTGTCCTGGGGACTGATGTGGGCGGAGTTACATGCCAGACGTCATCCATATAATGTAATCCTCCACTAACTGCAGGGATGGGGTGGGGTTTGAAGTGGGCGGGGTCAGGCGTTAATAATCCTCTCCATGGAGCATGACACATGAGCGTTAGCAGGAAGGTACGATATTAGATGAATATTTATTTATTTCATTCACTTATAATGCTATTCTTTATTTATTCATCATTGCACAATTAAACACTGCCCCCTACTGGACCAGAATGCAGCACCATCATAGATGTGCTGAGCTGCTGCGCCATGAAGTCAGTGCAGTTTTAGGATGGAAGTCAAGGTTTGGGTTTAATGGTAAGACTCAGACATCTGAACCCCCAACCCCCATTGACCTCCATCCCACCACATGCCACGGGCTGCAGCCAGGACCCTCTCCTTTATCCAGTTCACAAATGAAAAAAACAGGTTAACCAATTCATATTTAACAATTGGAGATTATTTAAAAAATGAATGCTAATGAGGGTCTACTGACCATAGTAAACACTGGTATTAAAGGGTGGGTGACTCGGCTGTTTTACAGATGCTTCTTGGGGTCACACCATGGGGGCCATACAGAAGCCAGGCCCCTCCAAATGCTTCAAGCTGATCTATGCAAGTCCAAGGGGGTCCTTTGATCGTTAATCAAGCAGGCTGCTGACTTCCACGATCAGGAGTGAATCGAGTCTCTCTAATCTCCAAGAGGGATCCCACCAGACCCCCTGTAACTCGCCTCTGGTCCTCCTTATGGTTTGCCTGCTGACACGCAGAGAATTGAGGGGCACATCCACCAAACCAGCAGATGTGTTGTGTTAAGATCTGCTTCTTCTAAAAATATTATAAGCAGTACTAAAAAGAGAAACTGGACTCCACGGAGTGAGCGGAGAAGCTCGGTGCCTCCATCTTTCCTGACTGTGTAGGCAGGGCTGTGACAAAGGATGGAATGATGGCGGTGTCATTCACCCCCACACCCCCAAAGTCAGGACCCTATGTGGTACCCGCTTTCACCTTACCTCTGGCACACGGCCTGCGCCTCCTTCATTGTGTTTCCAGCCGATATAATGTCCTGAGGGTCAAAGGTCATCATGGCCTGCATCTCCTGGATAGTGGCATAGGTGAGGGCGTGATACATGCTGTCCTTTACCCTGAAAGAAAACCACAAATAAACTTGGATTGGGCACAAAAGGGGGCCGGGCAGTTTATTTTATTGAGTCATTTTAAACCGGCAATTACATGCCACAGGGGGGCAGCAGACAGCAGAGCGGGCACATACACACTGGAGCGGTGCCAGCTGCCATATGAATGGCAGGACTGTCTCAGGGGTGCGGGGGATTGGTGATGAAAAAAAGGAAAATGACACAAGGGGACAAATAAAAACACTGAAATGACACCAATTATAAAACGTCACTCGTGTGCTGTTGTGTTTTCTTCATCTTGTTTTATGATTATTTGGGTTACCTTGAATTATTACTTCTCGTGTCATTTCTGCTTTAATTTGCTTATCCTTTATTCTGCGCGGTTTAGATCTTCAAATGTTCTCTCGTTCCTTGTGTTTTGTGGATGGAGCCACGGGTAAGAGCGAGGGTCCCAGCAGAGTCTCACCGAGTTTTGTTAAGCGGTTCCTGGGATTTCGTTTCATTTCTTATGGATTTTTGGACCGTGCACTTGGACTCGTTTTTAGCCCCCCTTCTTTAGCATTTAAAATTATTTTCTTGGCCAACGCCGACTTTTGAGATGCTTTTGTTTCCGTTTCTTTTCTTTTTCCAATTGGAGTCCCGGTAGGTGACGTGACCTGCTCAGGGTCTCACAGCGTCAGTGATGGGATTTGAACCCACAACCTCAGGGTTTGAAGTCCAAGGCACCACCCTGCCTGCTTTTTGTCCATTTTTGCTGTTTCTCTGAATAAATGCATCATTTGTATTGTCGCTCGTCTCAACAAGCCTGTGATCTTCTCCATTTATTGAATTTTTGTTTTAATTTTGGGGTTAGGTGGTATTTTGAACGTCTACAGCCAGTTTGGACTTGGGTAGGCCAAAGCCTGCTAGTAGTAGTTGGGTCTGGCTGCTTGAGCTGTAGCCTCATCTGGGCAGGCTGGTGAAGGAACTGGCCTGCTTTGTGGCTCTCATTGGTGGCCAAACAGCCCTGTGTGTCAGATCGGTGGCCCCGTTACACAACCTACACCTACTAATGGTGGTCAGGAAGGCCCAAGTGTCAAGGTCAGCTTACTGTAACACATTGTTGATTGAGCGCCCCACGTCACACTACAGCTTGGACAACCAAATGTATGACACCTGCTGGTATGAAGTACCTGAAATGTCAGACCCTGGCCACACTAGAGCCACCCCACCCAACAAATCGGCACTATAGTGAAAAATGATATGAAAGAAAATGAACTTTCACATTCACTTTTTTGGTTGATGCCTTCATCCATGGCATGTTGCTCCAGGCAGGAGGACATCACTCTGGTATGCGGACCCCAAGGTAGCCCCAGACTCTGGAATGAAGTTTCAGGTGTCTCATTATGTGACCTAATATGCCACGTATGGACCTACTTAGATTACTGTAGATTAACATGCTAAACGTGCTTTTGTATATTCACACCATAAAGGCTTTGGTAGCTGTGGTGCGCGTGTATGGGGGGCTCAGAAGGTTAAATTAGGCTCAAAACACCACAGTGGTGCACGAGTGCCAGGGATCGAGAACTCGGGCAGGTGAAGGCACTCGTTCAGGGTGACATGGTGGCAGCAGTGGCATTTCAACTCACAAACCTCAGGCACTGAAGTCTAAAGCCAAAACCGCCGCACCACACTGCCTGCCTTTCTGGTGGTGGCTTTTATGTCTATTATCATCCACAGTTATATAGTGCCTTTCACACTTATCATTACCAATTTATAATTCTTATTTTTAAGGTACAAAATAATAGTCAGACAGCTGTGTATGGCACTACAAAAATTAACCAATAGATGTCAATAAACTCTATGAGCCTTTAAGGAACAAGAGGAGGCCATTCAGTCCGTCAGGTTCGTGGGTTTAGCCAACAGCCAAGCGGCTCAGTGTTAAGGTGTCTGCTTCAGTTCTCTGGTTTATATGGCGCCTTACACAAACCTCTCTCTATTATATGGCGCCTTACACAAACCTCTCTCTATTATATGGCGCCTTACACAAACCTCTCTCTATTATATGGCGCCTTACCCAGCTACTATTTGGCCGACTCCTCTATCCAAGGCCACTTGCAGCATTCCAGACACACAGGTGGGCTCAGATCCCGCTAACCTCTCGGCCTCAAGTCTGACGCCTTACCCGCTCCACCTCACTGCGTAATTCCTTAATATTTCGGGATATCCTGCATGTGACATTTCAGGTAATTCATCCCAACTGGTGCTCATTGTTTAGCACACGCATTTGCCTGTCCAGGCTGTACCGAGACGCATGGCGCTATATGGAGTTCAGATGCTTATTTATATCAAGTTGTTGATTTAGAACATGTAAGGAAGAATTTCTTTGTATTTTGTATACGTGACTATAAGGACCCCCAGGCCTAAAATTCAAAGAGTTGCTGAGCCGCACGACAGAATGTGGACACTATGGGGCAGGTCATGAAATAACCAAATGAAAGGCGCTATATAGGGGGCTGCGGTTCAAGCCCTTCCACTCATCCACCACCTGACGCCACATCCTATTTGGCAAATCCCTCCTGCCACCTCACTCCAGGAAAAAGAAGACCACCGTGCCAGTCCCCTGGCTTGAGAGTTACCTCGGGTGAAGCTGAGCCAGCGCCTCATCAAACTTGTTGCTCAGGAACAGGTCGAGTGCAGCCATGCTCTCCTTCAGGGCAGCCTGCAGGTCCGTCGGCTCCGCTGTCCTGGCACAAGGAGACAAAACAACAGGATCAGCTGACACGGAGATGGGAGAGGTGGCAGAGTTTATGTGAAACCAAACGGGCCCGCCATCCTCCTTGGCACCCCCGATTGACCTTACAGGTGTATGGCAGATGCCCTCAGGTGTGGGATGTGAAAGCTGCACCTGCATCATGTCTTCTGCCCCGTGGGCCTACGGCACTTCAGTGGCTTGGCATGTAAATTCCTGCACAATTTGGAAAAGAAAAATGCCACGTAGGCAGAAGAGACACACGGGCAGCGTGTAAGGAGGTCAGGGAGGGGAGGGCGCTATATAGAAGTGAACTGAAGATCTGGACTGGCATCGATGCTTGTGGTGGTGTAAAATCTGGCTTGACAAATCTATTTGTTTATTTGTGTGCACACTTCGATAAAAAGCCAAATTAATAAATACCCGTCTTTTCAAATTTGAAGGCACGGTGGCACCTCTGGCAGCTCTCCTTGTGTCCATGCGGGCTTTTCTTCCCACCACACCCAATGTACTGACAACTCTAAAGTGACGAGACTTGAGGCAATCAGACTTTATTTGATAGAGCGCCGTGAGCAGCATTCACCTTCATGGGGTGCCCGACGGCGGCAACGTGCGAGTGATGGATGGGCGTCTTCACCAGCCTTGAGTTTGCCACTCTTGGGAACCTCCAATGAAAGAGCGGAGTTGAATTTACACAGCAAATTTATGAAATTGGATTTTGAGTTTCAGTATGTAGGTGGCAGGTTGGCACAGTGGGTAGCCCACAAGCCCGCAGACCCCGCATTGTTATTATTAGGATTATGTTTCTTAAATTCATTGCAGTTGTATTTGCCCCGTTTTTGGCGTCAGGGGTGTAACGGTACAGCGGGGTCTCCCACAGGTCATAAAAACTCCCCTTAGTGTTTAGTTTGACATACAAGGACGGACGACTCCGGCAGCAGGTTTGGTTTCCAGCTGACCTTTTGGGTTTGACTTTTGCTTCTCGTCTCGTCCTTTTGTTCTCGTTTGCCAGTTTTTTCAAACCTCAACATCCAACTGGATGTCAAAAAGTAAAAAACCAAAGACGTAAACCAAGTGGTGAAGGCGACGGACTTGCAGCTCACCGAGGAGGCCATTAGCCAGCAGGCCTGATGAGGTTTCTATAGGAGCAGCTTAGGAGGCTTTGAAGCAAAGCAAATACCGAGGTGTGGGTGTGTGTGTGTGTGTGTGTGTGTGTGTGTGTGTGTGTGTGTGGAGGGGGTCCTTCTCTATTAAAAAGGTTAATGAGGCCCCTGCTGCCAAAATAAATAAATAAAAACACAATAAAAGTAACTCCACAAAATGTCAGCTCGCTGGAACAGAAGGCTCCTACTGGGCCTCTAGGGATGGAGGATGAAATCCTTTAGGCTTACAGAAAGCCCTGCAGTAAAGGGGAAGGACACACACACACACACACACGAGCAGCGAACTCGGGTTCAAAGTGAGGACATCACAGCTACTTCAGTATGGAGCAGGACCACAACATCACTCAGTCTGGGTTCAGCCCGCATGGGCCACAAGGTGGCGCTGCACTTCATACAGGGATACGGAAGAAAAGTCCAACGGAGCAAAGAGGGGACCAAGGCCGCCAAGAAGAGAAACAGGAGGTCACAGGTGGGGGACGCTCCCAGCCTTTCTGGGGACCTCATCCCCATTCCTTGAAGCCCGCACTCAAATCCTTTTTTGAGACTAAGCAACTGTTGGGAAAAACGTAAATCATAAGCCAGGTCATGACAGCCAAGAGTCACCATATCCCCTGAAGTCCGCCGGCCTGCCAAAGAGTGAAGTCACTCAGATCAACGCTCCTCGGGTGAAAGCAAAGCTAAACATAATCGGAATGCAAATAAGCCAGTGGGCGGGGCTTAGAAAAGGGTTGGCCACACCCAGCAGTGGCTGCTCGCTTCGGTCCGACCGGTTTGAGGACGTCACTTGATGCCTCCTGCCACTGCTCCACGTGTATCTGCTGCGGCGCCATTGACAGCACGTGCATCAACTAAACAAGCAAAGTGGGCAAAACGTATAAAAATAAAGAGACAGCAAAAGGAGTTCGGAAGTATAATTGACAATAGTTTAAAATGCAACTGCTTATTTTTCCTGATTATTGTTGTTTAAGATGGAGAAATCGTGAGTGCTCTCCCCTCGACTTTCTCATATACTCAGATATGGGGATGAGTATGTGAGGAGTGGCGGCATGGTGGCGCAGTGGGTAGTGGGGTTGGCATGTTCTCCCCGTGTCTGCGTGGGTTTCCTCCCACAGTCCATAGACATGCAGGTTAGGTGCATTGGCGACCCTAAATTGTCCCTAATGTGTGCCCTGTGGTGGGCTGGCGCCCTGCCCAGGGTTTGTTTCCTGCCTTGCGCCCTGCATTGGCTGGGATTGGCTCCAGCAGACCCCCGTGACCCTGTAGTTAGGATATAGCAGGTTGGATAATGGATGGATATGTGAGGAGTAAATCACAAGACGATGATATTTTTATATTATGTACATTAAAGAACAATCAACAACAATTCAAATGAATAATATACATGTATTGAACAATTATTATAAAAGTTGATAAATCGGACCCTGCCGCTGCATGAATAAAAGGTGAAGCACCACCTCCGGTTAGCGGAAAGAGCCCAAAATGTTTAGGACCGAATACTTGTATGCAAAATTTGGTTGACCGAAGTGAAAGTGTCCTCAAGTTATCCTGTTTACACACACAACGGTATTTTGGGACTCGGCGATGTCTAAAACGTCGGGATTCATCAAAATCTCGACACTTTCCTTATACTACTTTAACAATCGCTTGAGATCTGTCCACCCTGGCAACTTTGGGTTCCAACCCCGGGTGGGATGCCACTTGATCACCAGGCCACAGGTAAACCTAAACCTGCTGCCACCTTTTGTCTGCATAAGGTGGTACGCCACCTCAACTGGGCACCCATCCACCCAACCATAGGGCCACTTGTAGGTCAAAGAAGAATAGAAAAACCACCCAGGAGTGTGCCAGGTCATTATCTGTGATGGGCTGCATGTTCTCCCCATGTCTCCACACACCCTTAAAGATGCAGGGTCCTAGGTGACCTTGTTTTCCTCTTTATTGTGTGGTACCTTCAAATGTCCCCCTGCCGTCTATACCTGTGCCCTCATTCTTCTGTTGTAACAGAGCAGACATTTACACTTGAACTGAATTATTACTGGTGATTTGGCCAAAATAAAATAAGTGTGACAAAACATACTCTATCATTAAGTAGCAGTGCGTCCATAAGCGTCTCTCTGCTTACCTTCAGTCAAGCTTGGTCATCACTACCACATGTCCTATGAATGGAAATGGACAGAGTTGTCTTCATCATGGCCAGAGACACAGACGGAGGTGGTCTTCTGTGCATGGCCAGGGGATGACAGGGAGACACCAACAGATACCATTCCTATCAGAAGTCCTGAACCAACAGGGCGCTGGGGTACAGAATGGCCACCGCTCAAAAACAGCCATTCTTCAGGCCAGCGGGTCCACAAAGCCACCTTTTCATACCTGCCCTCCAGTCCAGAGTTGCCCCCCCACCCCCAGGCTTATGGAGTGTCCTGCCCAGAATGGCCCTTGCCAACCTGCTTCGAGGACCACCCCAGCACCCTGCAATAAATGACACTCCCAAAGCAGGACTTTGCATAAGCATTCCTAACGCTTGTTTGGGGGGACAGAAAATGACGGGGGCTTGCATAAAGAAAATGGCTTCTTTGTTTAAATCACTACTAATGCTTAAATGACAATTCTCAATTATCAAAATATTCGCCTGCATGTAAACACAACGCAGGACTGAAACAAAGAGCTGAGGCATCATGAAGAAGCAGCACTAACCGCTGTGCCACCATGTTGCTGCCCCACAGGTTTTTCTCAATTGTTTGACTACATTAGCGGGGCGTTCGGGGGCCACTGGTCTTTAGAAGTAACATGACGTGTGACAGGATTACCGGTAGGCAGAGTGAAGATGCAGGAGCATTCTGAGCAAATCCAAATGTTATTTTATTACTACATGCAATATTAATGCCGAACATTACAAGTGACTACAACTGCTGGATGGACAGAAATCAACTCATCTACCTTCATAAAAGGACAAGTGTCTGTGTGTCCGTTTAGCTGTTATGTCGCTGTCATTCCAACAGATGGCGCATCACAAACATCTGTTGTAGTAAAATGCATTGCATTTGTCACACCGGTGCATGGCACGTCACAAACATTAACCCTGCTTTCACAAATCCCATACCAAAGGGCAAATAACAGAGACATATAAAGTTCAAAAGTTAGTACATCAGAAACATTTGCAGTAATGCATTTCCATACTAGAGGCTAATAAATAGTGCACTGCAAACAATATCACCTTAGACAGGTAGCACTGCTAGGACAGATGTCTGTGTGTCCATCCAGTTGCTAGGGTTAGGAAGAAAAATTTTAAAATGGGCAAAACGTGTTAGACAAAGGGGTAAATAATAATAATAAAACAGTAAAATTACCAAAGAAGGGTCTAAAAATAAGAAAATTAGTGTTATCCACCTATCCTTTTATCCGACATTATACAGTTCCTGTAATAATAATGACTGAGCGACAATAACGATAAACAGATGCGCACATCAAGAAACCAAAACCCTGACAGGACGGAGCTGAAGTCGCTAAGCCCGGCCGATGTGAGAGACACCACCGATGCACTTTCCAAGTAAAGCAATTCACCTATGAGAGTCAATATTTGATTCTCTACTGGTGGTCCGAGCAATCCAAGAGTCGCTCCCAGAAGTTTAAAATTGACGGCTTTCAAACAGAAGTAGGATTGCTATTGTTTCAGACTATTTGAAAGGTCAGCGATTACAAATAGCGTATAAGATTCTTGATCCTCTACTAAGGACCTTTATCAGAGGGTGCAACTTCACAAATTTCTATTATAATCAATAATATTTAGACTTTAAACATTTAAATTGGAGTACACATTTGAATATTTCACACAACTCTTCTAGTTTACTATGTACTTCTACCACATGATAGAAATCTTTCTTTTTCTTATGTACACCTCAAATATGGGCAGAGTACAGTAATTCAGATTTATTTATATTTACCTCATTACTTGCCATTAACTGCTATTTTCACTTCTGCTTTTCATTGTCACGGTACTCATAGTTGAATCTAATCTAATATTCTAATTATAATTCCAGTTCCCAATCTCTCCCATTGTCTTGGCAGTCCCTGGTGGTGTTAAGAAGAGTCAGTGACTCACTGGACAGTCGGGGTCACCCAGTACAACCCCAGGCAAATGGAAGCACTCAACTAAATTTGAACCTGGCATCGTCTGGGGCACAAATGCCCTTCTGTACTTGAGGAGTACACTGGAACCCAAGCGGCATAAGTCCGACAAACGAGACCGGGGGGCTACGTGATTGGTGCGCATCTTCTGGAAACCCGGTTTAGATTGTCCGAACAGGTCCTTTCTCAAACATCCGATCACTTTTAGGACCCCTTGGTAATGGTTTAAAAAAGAACTCACCCTTGGGTGTGAGTGAAAGGCGCTTTACTGACGGCCCGGTATCCCCGTTCTACGCCGCACGTATTTTAATTTAGCATAACTGCGACCGTCTAAAAGGGGTTCCATCAATTCGGAGCTGCGGGGGCTACCCAAGCCACTTTGGGCTCATCTCTGGGTGGCAATTCAGTCCCATCCCAAAGGCTACTCGCCTCCAAACTTAACTCGTGCTCTGGACATGCGACCACTGCACTCCACACCCTTCTTCTTAAGAGTCCAGTCCCGTGACATTTTGTAAAAGATCGCAGTCTTCCTCAAGCTGAACTCGCTGGATTGAACGGTGTGCTCAACAAGACACGCACTCGCTTCTGGGGCAGCACTTTCACGCCGTTCGCTCGCCTCACTTTTTTTTAGACAGACGAACTCGGTCGGTTCAGTTGCCTTTCGCGAACATCGTGCCCGATCATCTCACTGATAACTTCAGCCCAACACTCCCAAGCTCGCCAAGAGCCACCCTGGCTCGCGCCCACTTTTGAGCTTCACCCGGAGGACAGACACACAGACTTACCTCGTGCTGCCCGGAAGCTTGGGGCTCATCCTCCATTCTCCGAGAAAACTCATGAGTAGGCAGCCAGCAGGGGAAGCGAAATGAACGGGAACTTCGCAGGCTAGCCGAGCACGAGCACGAACCCAGAAAAGGAGGCGGCCACTAGGAGGGCGCGCGCGGCAGGTAAGGAGAGGCCTGTGCCCAAGAATCTCGCGCATGCCCACAGGGACCAGGGCTTGGCGATGAGAATGTGGGAGTGTTAAGGGCGCAGAAACTTGCGGATCACGAGGGTGATTTAGGTCAATAGGATAACATGGATGGATAGATAAATAAACAGACAGATATCTGATGATATCATTCTTGTATAAAAAGTTCACTGTGAATGGTATTTTCTAGCCAGTCTTCCTCCCAGCATCCCAATGCAGAAAGTTTAAAGCGGACACCAAATTCAAGGAGAGCAAGGAGCACAGAAGGCACCACGAACCAACAATACATCAACAAGGAAATGCCACCTTACACAGGAAGCAATTTTAGTAAATCTCAGCTCTTTTACCGCATGAATACTTACGAAAAGGCGAACTCCACCCTCTATTGTAAAGCTGTAATTCTCAGGGACACGGCACCCGGTATTATTATAAGCAGGTATTCCACCTCAGTGAGCTCATTCAGCTGACTTACTCATCGACAGAAATACAGAAATGGCTCCATCTGTTGCTTTAGTCGTCAAGGTGAGACACCACAGGCTTGCCATCTCTCTACAGTGCAAATAAGTGACAGCAGCACATCTGCAGAGTCGCCAAGTTTTTGGGATGTCCCAACTTTCAGTCCATCAGGTTCATTTATTTAGCGAACACCTAATCTGTCCCGATATCTCATCAAGATCCTTCTTAAAGGTTGTCAATATGTCTCAGTAGACAGAAAGTTGCCTGGCAGGGATGATCAACCTTTGAGTAAAACACTTTTTAAAAATCAAGGTGTCGTAGTGTTTCTTCAGAGCAATGCTGCAGAGCAGGGGATGCCAGCTCCGGTCCTGGTGGACCACGGTGGCTGCAGGTTTTCATTCTACCCTTCTTCTTAATGAGTGACCTGTTTTTGCTGCTAATTCACTTCTTTTGAACTAATTTTGATTGACTTGCTCTTGAAGACTCAGACCCCTCAATGGTTTCTTTTTCCTTAATTAGCAGCCAAACGATAATAACATAGAAAATGAGCCAAAACAACTGGTGTCCATCATACAATATCTGAAAATAATGAGATATGAAGGTCTCAGGAATGTCGATCCGCTCAAGTCACCAGTGCTCTCAGAAAAAGAAAATCAACAATTTCAGAAATGTCTGCTAATGTACCACAAGAGCCACGAAACTAAGGAAGGAGTTTAATTAATGACAAGAATCGGCACCTCATTAAGCAACTGGTTGGAGTGAAACTGGTTGGAGTTTGAGGCCCTGACTTAGTTTGTCTTCTCTTGGCTCCCTCACTTCACATTTCATTTCTGTTTGGTTGCCATTTAAGGGAAGAAATGAAGCAAGTCAGAGGAATGATGCAGAAATTCAGGGGGACAAATCGTAAAAAAAACAATTCAATTAAAATGAATTCACAAGACGTTAATTAGCAGCACAAACAGGGCACTCATTTTAAAAAAGGGTTAGGATGAAAAGCTGCAGAAACGGTGGTCCACCAAGACCGGACTTGGCAAACCCTGCCGTAGAGGAATTGTTGTTGGTTCTCCACAGAACTATCCACATGAAGGTTCCAGAAAGAAAACGTTGTTATAAATATGTACCAAGTTCCATAAATAGCCATTAGCAAAATAACAATAGGTTGCTGATTTTAAAAGACCGTTTGTGGCACACAACAACATAAGGCAATTTCAGGATTTCTTGATCTGACCGCATCCTTCCTGCTGGTTCCTACTAGACATGGAAGATTCTGGAGATGTCCACATTTTACGTGCCTTTTCAAAGCCTTAATACCCAATTTCACAGGAAGAGAACTCTTCCCAGAATGAAAAAGTTCTCGATCAAGTAACGGTTCTACATGAAACTACACAACCCAGTAAAGTGCCACTGAAGAATGTAGAAGTGCGGGGACATCACCAGGTCACTTGTTTTACTTTACTTCACAGAGCGTTTCCATTGAGCCTGACCTGAAGGCATGGAAATGATGGAAATTCCCTGCAGTGAGCAACATCTGGGTGCTAACTTGTCAAAGGTACGCATGTTCTCCCCACGTCAACTTTTAGTCCGATGTTCAAATGGACGAAGTTCTGAAAGCCTAAGAGGTCTTTAGGATAAGCAGAATTCACGCTCTTATTCCTTGTAACACAGAGCATCCTGCTGCCTTATGAAAATATCGATGTTACGGATGTTATGTTGAGTACCCAATGATTACTCCGATCACAAAAAGATGATAGAATGTTAAGAATTGTCAAAAGGGAAAGCAAGCATGGGCCAGGATACCAGAAGTCAAAAAATAGAAATGAGCTCCCAAAACGCAGAGGCCAAAGCAAAAATCAAAACCCGACGGTAGGGCTTACTTGCTAAGCTAACAAGCACTAAACCGTTCAAGAGATTTTGATCCACCAAGGGATAACTTGAAAGTGCCATCACACTCCTATTTATATGTATTGAACAGTGACGAGAAAGGCGTGATGGTCACACAATCAAAACTAATGCGTCACGTAAGCAAGAAAAAAATCAAGACAGCAATGGTAACCCATTCCTGCATTTCAACTCAAAGCACAGAACATCAGAAACAGAGTGCGCAAGTGTAAAAATCTAAATCAGCATATACAGTGGTGTGAAAAACTATTTGCCCCCTTCCTGATTTCTTATTCTTTTGCATGTTTGTCACACAAAATGTTTCTGATCATCAAACACATTTAACCATTAGTCAAATATAACACAAGTAAACACAAAATGCAGTTTTTAAATGATGGTTTTTATTATTTAGGGAGAAAAAAAAATCCAAACCTACATGGCCCTGTGTGAAAAAGTAATTGCCCCCTTGTTATAAAATCACCTACCTGTGGTGTATCACACCTGAGTTCAATTTCCTGATTACTGCCACACCTGTTTCAATCAAGAAATCACTTCAATAGGAGCTGCCTGACACAGAGAAGTCGACCAAAAGCACCTCAAAAGCTAGACATCATGCCAAGATCCAAAGAAATTCAGGAACAAATGAGAACAGAAGTCATTGAGATCTATCAGTCTGGTAAAGGTTATAAAGCCATTTCTAAAGCTTTGGGACTCCAGCGAACCACAGTGAGAGCCATTATCCACAAATGGCAAAAACATGGAACAGTGGTGAACCTTCCAGGAGTGGCCGGCCGACCAAAATTACCCCAAGAGCACAGAGACGACTCATTCGAGAGGTCACAAAAGACCCCAGGACAACGTCTAAAGAACTGCAGGCCTCACTTGCCTCAATTAAGGTCAGTGTTCACGACTCCACCATAAGAAAGAGACTGGGCAAAAACGGCCTGCATGGCAGATTTCCAAGACGCAAACCACTGTTAAGCAAAAAGAACATTAGGGCTCGTCTCAATTTTGCTAAGAAACATCTCAATGATTGCCAAGACTTTTGGGAAAATACCTTGTGGACTGATGAGACAAAAGTTGAACTTTTTGGAAGGCAAATGTCCGTTACATCTGGCGTAAAAGGAACACAGCATTTCAGAAAAAGAACATCATACCAGCAGTAAAATATGGTGGTGGTAGTGTGATGGTCTGGGGTTGTTTTGCTGCTTCAGGACCTGGAAGGCTTGCTATGATAGATGGAACCATGAATTCTACTGTCTACCAAAAAATCCTGAAGGAGAATGTCCGGCCATCTGTTCGTCAACTCAAGCTGAAGCGATCTTGGGTGCTGCAACAGGACAATGACCCAAAACACACCAGCAAATCCACCTCAAAATGAAGACTTTGGAGTGGCCTAGTCAAAGTCCTGACCTGAATCCAATTGAGATGCTATGGCATGACCTTGAAAAGGCGCTTCATGCTAGAAAACCCTCAAATAAAGCTGAATTACAACAATTCTGCAAAGATGAGGGGGCCAAAATTCCTCCGGAGCGCAGTAAGAGACTCATTGCAAGTTATCGCAAACGCTTGATTGCAGTTATTGCTGCTAAGGGTGGCCCAACCAGTTATTAGGTTCAGGGGGCAATTACTTTTTCACACAGGGCCATGTAGGTTTGGATTTTTTTTTTCTCCCTAAATAATAAAAACCATCATTTAAAAACTGCACTTTGTGTTGACTTGTGTTAAATTTGACTAATGGTTAAATGTGTTTGATGATCAGAAACATTTTGTGTGACAAACATGCAAAAGAATAAGAAATCAGGAAGGGGGCAAATAGTTTTTCACACCACTGTACAGTAATAATGCATGAATATTGCAGTCCATTGATGGATGTGCACACTGCTGCCATGAATTTGGTTTGAGAAACATTTTCAGCTATCCCTTAGCATTCAAACACTGCTTCAAAGGATGCACCCAGTGCTGTAACAACGCACCACACATGACTGCTGTGTAATCACCGTCCAGCACTCTGCAGACTGGATTCATGGGCTCATGAAGACTGAAGCAGCCCCTCAGTAGTATTCTGACTTCATCAGAACAGGCCAAGTATTTCTCAGTCCTGCAGCGTTCTCATTCTTTATCACACACGAGCCACCCATTCTTATTTTGTGGTGACACAAGTAGAGCTTAGTTAGGCAGGTATATCCTTTCTGTGATTAGTTATACATTCCAATATGGCTTCCTGTTCTGGCTGTCTTGTACTCGGTGGACAGTTTGTACGAGACAGGACAGCACATACTAACAGCAGTTTTCTGGGTGGAGGCCCATTCTTTTTGCACTAGTGACAACATTGTGAATGTATATACTGGTAACATTGTGGTTCTTGCTACCCTGAAAGTCACTTACTGTAAATATCTGCTCTTGACCAATGTCCCACAAAAGAATCCACTGGCGCCTACCTACCAGTTTCAAAGAGTATGTTCTGCAGGAGATGCTGCTGCAGTTTATTTATGGAAAAGGTAAAGCAACCTAATAAAGTGGATATTCAAGGCTACGGCACACACTTCATTAACAGGTAACAAAACTGAGGTCTGAAATCAAATGGGCAGACACTCCAGGGATGGGCCAAGGTAAAAGGTGGCATTAGTCACAGGCCTATTTTACCTGTCATGTTGTCAGACCTGCACATCCACTCTTTAGCAACAGAAACAGGCAGCAGCACTCCCATTTGACAGTTTGGCTCATTCTTTCATCCTAATGCATTCAAGAAGGAAATCGGCCACATTTTTTATTTTATTTTTAACTTTCAATTTCAATGCTCTTTTATAAGAATAGGAGGACCTCTGCTCAACTTAAGTCATTAAACCTAGAGCTCACTTCACGCATGAACAAATGAAGCTGCTGCCATTAATGTAAAATTAAAAGTAGACTTTGAAATGAAAACTAGATGGCCAAGTCTTTTCTACAGAAGTGTGCAAACAAAAAGCTCCTCTATGGAATGTAGCATCCAGGATCAAAGTGTGTCCAGCTGCTCTGATGCCCTACCTTCAGGCGGTCTGAAAGAGCCAAAGCAAACAGCTAAAAGTCACACAGAAGCTCAGTAACAACATCACCCAGACATCGCCCACGCCAGGTAGTCAACAGGTCACTCAGAATCCACAAGTCGGACCCATTTTGATCTGCTTAAAAGGTTAGCCCAGAATATCTGAGCACCAAAGGCCAGTTTAGATTTACCTAACACAAACAAATCCACAGATCTGTCCTACAAACTCAGCCCATAAACAACCACCCCACCCCAGCAAGACAGGCTTGTTCTAAATTAAAAGAAAATTGTAAGCTCCCAAATGACTTTAAAAACTAAAAAATCTGCACCTCTAGTCCCAGAGGAATCTATGAACACAGTAGCCATTCACCAGGGGTACTCCGGTCTTGGTTCCATAATTTTGTTCCAATGAATTCATTCTGCAATCCTTGCTGAAATAATAAGATATTTTTATTCTAAGGGTTATTTTGTGAACCAGGATGGTTACACATTTTCCATGCTCAACAATTTTTCATTCTCAGTTTTTTCCCAAACTATAAAAATATCCTGTGTGATGAGCTCAAAATGGGACCAGGCTAGTTGGTTTAGAAAATAAAAACTAAAACAAAAATGAATCCACACACTTAAAGCCAATAGAATCAGATACATTTTACATCTTAACAAGCAAATTAACTGAAGACTATAATCACACTGGCAGCAATAATCAGCTTCAAATTAAGAAATTTTCTGGAACACAAAAAAACAACTTCGGCCACTGTGGTCTCCAGGGCCAAGACTGAGACTACATCCACACTACTACACTTTCATTTTGAAATGGCGTTTTTTAAAAGAACAATCCCAGTCCACACTAGCGTTTTCACATTGTTTACAAACGCATCTCTGTCCACAATAATACAACTGAAAATACAAACAACAGAACTGTTGGCCTACCTACGCTAAGCATGCATGCATTGGCAGAAAAAGCCTCGAAGGAATGATAATACTGCCGGCCTTATTACGGGATTTATTACAAAAAAGCAGATCCCAGTAAATTATTTGCTCTTTCACACATCTGTGCAACACAACCAGCGCCATGGAAAGCAATTCTTCTTGTTTGCTATGTTGGAATAGTTTTCTTCCATTTAGGGTGATGCCGTCGTAGTGAGCAGGATGCCATCAGGGAAAGGCTATGGTAGAAGCATAGACAAACCACAGCACGATTCGAATCTGCACACTGCAATGGTGGGCTGTCAGTGTGCAGAATGCTGGGGTAGTGTGGATGCATTGTTAAATGTAAATGTGGCAGTGCGGACATGGCCTGAGAGACTTGCCCAACTCTAATCCAAAATGTCAACTCCTTTCTCTTGTTTAATTATAGAGTACTTTACACCTCAGTAGAAAATCAAACTAGAGAGGACCACTGCTGAACACGCTGAAGCTACTGTAAAGTATTAAATAATCCAGACCTTACATTTTAACATTATAGTTATTTTAATTACATGTTATATACTCCAAATTAATCAGTTTCAGAAAAATCTCCAGAAACAATTATGTAAGGAATGGGATGGGGGAAACAAAAGTGACAAGTTAAAAAATAAAATGAGACTGTGTAAAAGGTCCTGTTAGGGGTTCAGTGGTTTCTGTTCTGTTCTCTATTCTATGCAAGTCACATGAGCAGAAGTCTCCACTTTGAAACCCGTGGTTCGATGAGGCCAGCCCCTCCATACCCATGGCCAAGTGTGGATAGGGCTTCCTGTAAAAGCAACAGCAGCATTGCAAGAGTCAGAGCACACCTTTCATCAAGTCACTGTCCAGTATTGTAGTGGTTATTCACATTGCCAAGTAACAAAAACACCTCCTTGTAGGGTCGAGGAAGAGACTTTGACTGGAGGATCTGTGCAATGGCTTATTATTTGTTTAAAATGATGCACATGATGAGGGGTTCAGCTGCAAACTGCCACTAGTCCTCCTCTCTCTAGCTTCACAATATGGCATTCCTAGCCAGAAGCCCAAACGTGGGAGAGGCTGAATGGCCATCCCTCAATAAAGTATGTTATGGGAAAGCAATCAGAAGAACTAATTTTGTGGCAAGTAGCGGAAGTGTTCTTACCTCAGGGAGACTAAAAGCATAAGGGATGCCATTTAAGATCTGGTTCCACCTGGCTTCGCAAATTTCAAAATCTTCCCACCACCAAAACCTTCCCACCCCCTTCTCTATCCTTGTTCCAATCAAGCAAGGACCCCCGCAGTGCTGATTTGGGACAAAATCCATCAAATCCTTTGCATTAGGTTGGTTGCTTTAAGGTCTTGAACACTTGAGGCCAGCGACATGTGGCCATGGTAGCCTGGCTTCCTGCTCAGGCCTCTGATATTTCAGACTTGCTAAGGGCAATGGCAAGCTCCAGGTCTTCTTGTTCTTGTTGGGTGAGGCGTGCCAGCCTCTCCTTCTCTTCTCTCTCACTCTCTCGTTTTGCCCACTCAATCAGGTCCTCCTCAGTTGAATACTGGGTTTTATGGAAACAAAGTGGAGAGGGGAAAAAAAAAAAAAAAAAAGAATTACACGAGGACTTGGAAAGTTTACAAAGGGTCAGACAAGAATAAAATGCCACAAACTGGGTTATGTGAAGTGGCTTATTAATTAGCAGGGTGAATACGCCTTCTCATTTTCCAAAAAACCAGATTTTCTGGATAAACAAGTGTAGTGAATTGGCATTTTTTTTCCTGTTTAAATGTAAAGGCCAATGCTTTGCTGTTAACTGCCCAGCCTGAAGTTGGCATAGTGTTATTTAATTAAACACCAGACAGCCCACTAACAGGGGGTCTCATTACTGGAATCAATCTAGGCTCAGCTCATTAGAGTCACACAGAGACAATATGTTACACGCAGATACATTTAACATGATTGGGACAAGGCAGCAAGGGAAAAGATACAACTTAGAAAGAGCCTAAATATTGGTTAGCTGCAACACAGTTAGTCAGAACATCTAAATGACTGAATTGGAAATGGATAAGAATGCTAGCCTCTCATTCTCATCTGAAAATATTGGGAAGTAACAGTTCCATTAGTGATACAAGTGGTACTGTCAGATATAATATTTTGCACAATACAAAAAAAATCCTTATCAGTTTTCAGTCTGAAGTTTTAACATGAACATTTTGAGCACTTGCTCCTGAAACTTTTCTTCATATGCCATGTGAGAATTTACAATGACTTGGAGAATCTGTGTAACTGCCATATTTCACAAAGTTGATGTCACCTCCTACTAAGATGCTAGAGATGGCATGATGAAATTGCTCTAGTGTTCCAGAGAGTATTTAGAATATATCTTTAGAATCAGTGTTCTCCTGGTAGTGTTACTCTTGGTGAAAGGAGGGTCTAGTCAAAGAAGGATCACATGAAAGGATAATCATGATAATTCAAACAGGAGCAGAACAGGCCCTGCCTTTAACAGTGACAGCAGACTCCACTCTTGGAGAGAAGCCTTGGGTTATGCTAAACTGGAGTGCTCCTCATCACTGCCATAGCCTGGTGGGGCTCAAAACATTCAATACTATGAAAAACAGCAGTGTGGGCTCATAGCTCAGGAACGATGGCCAAGAAAAATACTAATAAAATGACTCAACAGAACTTGGCAATTGAATCTTTACAAAGATGTGCGACTGTAGTTCTCACCCTGCATACCAAGGGTGACATGCACTACAGCTCCCTAGGGCATGAAATCACAAATAATTTACATTGATCTCTCTGCACATTTATCACCAAGTTATATGTAAAAGTTTGTAATTTGTATGCCTGCCTGATATGTTTATTAGAATATTTTATAATCCTTAATGAATACTTCTAAGGTTTCCCTCCCTCCATTTCCCTTACACACTCTTTGCTTGGTTGCTCACATGAGCCTTTTTTCTGGTGTAAAGTACTTTGAAGTCCAAAGAAACTGGAAGTACAAACACTCTTACTATATTCCTTTTTTTGAGCCACTCTAGTAACTCTAGGGATGATCTTTCACTAATATTAATGTCATTGCCAGGTAAAGATATATTCTGTTTTATGTGCATGAATAACATTTAGTGTTCTTTTCATGGAAAAGGGGTAAATACGTATTGTGCGGCCCACTTAGCTTGTTGCAGCATACTGTAAAATGAGGTTGAGAAGCACCGATTATGGAATATTACTTAACTACTAAGATTAGCTGTAATTTTCGTGTGAAATTAAAATGTGTCAGTCAGATATAGATGGACTGAACTCTTTTCAACAAAATTAGCTTTAAAACGCCATGGACTGACAGCTTGCTGGCACAGTGGTAAGTGATGCTGCCTGGGGCATTCAGCATTCATTTTTTGTCCATGTGGAATTTGTATGTTATTCCCATGTCTTCATGGGTTTTCCTCCCACATTCCCAAAGACACGCATGTTACGTTAAAATGCTATTTGAAAATTGGCTTGGTTTCGGTAGGAGCAAGTGAAAGTACATGAATGGTAAGGAACTGTTATACCATAAAGAGCTGGCATTGTGCCCTGTGCTTAGTGCTGCCAATCAGCTGGATTAAGAGTGTTCAAATGACTGTTATGTGACACTTAGGATGTTGTCACCAGGCATATGGGAGGATACTTAAAATCTACCAAGACAATTAAATATAGCTGGAATTTAAACTGGTGGATGGAAAGTTCACTTTAGTGTTACAAAAGGCTCCATTTTTCTGAAGCTGGTCATATTCTTTGTATTGCTATCGCTACTCGCATCAGAAGAAATGGATGGAACATGGATAAATACGTATGAATGTTCACGGCAGTACATATGTATAGAAAATGCTGATGAGAAGAGACTCACACCTTTGTAGTTAAAATGCTGCAATGTCATTACCAACAATGAAAACTTTTTTTATTTTTAATAAAGCACATTCTACCACCATATCTGGAAGTGTGTGAAATTCTCTTTGTAGTGGATAGCTACCACAAACATCATACCAACCCAAGCTGTAATGACTAATGTTGCCTCATCGATCAATCAGTGGGGACCACTTTTTCTCACAGTAGAATAAAAATGGACAAAAATGCAAGAATATCACCAAAGTAGGTAAATAAAAAGCAGGCTCACATTGTTGAACTTGGCAAAGTTCTCTGGGTCTGTAGAAGTCTTGTTTGTGGAGAATGAAGAGAAGGGGTCTGGTAATGCTTTGTCTGTAGAATCAGGATGACCGGAATCACCTGAGCCAAGTGGAAGAGGAGGCTCAAGACGCCTAAAAGATTCAGTTTCGGATCTGCAAAGAGATGGCCGCTTACCTGCAGACATTAGAGAAAGTGATTATTGGATGTTTTGAAACTAGTTCTGTGGCTTATTTAGCTACGCAGTAGTCTGCTTATCTATAGTCACTTTCCCACCGCAGGGCCTTTTTTAGAAACTCAGGAACTTTTCTATCCTTTCCACCACACGAACTTGGTCTGTTTGTAGTTCCTGGTACTTTTTTAGCTGCTAGTCCAGGGTATGCACTTTTTCCTTCAACCAGAAATTCTTAGCTGTGGCTTGGGTGATGAATTGTGCCGATTAGCTGACCATAAGCACAAGCAGATTTGTTTGTAGACGTAAAGACAGAGCAAAGCATCACTCCTCATAGCTGCCTCCCTGGTGCACCATGCCCTATGCCACATCAAATGAATGAGTCCCGTTGTCCATGAAGTACAGACAGCATCAACGCAAATGTGGAGGGGGTGGCGGGTTAGCGGGTTTTGGTAGGGGGAGTTCCCCATAAATACCAGAATGCACCTTACTTCGTACTGCATCACTCTTCTTTGCAAGGCACATTTCTGGCATAAAGGTAACATTTCCTGTTATGCTGTGGGAACACAACGTACAAAAGTGGCCAGGGACCACAAGTTGCTCAGGGGCTACACTGCACAGGCACTCAATGGCTTCTGAAAACAAAGTTCCTGTGGTGAGAAAGTGCCTAATAATAAATTTTTTATTCATAACATTAGGCAGAACGCCTGTGTGTGTGTGTGTGTGTGTGTGTGTGTGTGTGCATCATTTACAATGCTTAAAAGGTAACACTTTCCTTGCAGACAATCTTTTAAACATAGCTTTAGACAACCTTTGAGATAATGGAGTCAAAAGAGCAAATACAAACTAGAAGTTACCTGGAGGAGGAGGAGGGGGGCGTGTGGGTGTTCCTGTCTTGGGTGGCAGTGCTGGAGGAGTATCTGGATTCTTTGGCAGTTCCTCTCTAAAGATATTTCTGCTTCCAAATTCTTCCACACCAAATGTGGAGCTGAATGGATCAGGGCCATTAGCCTGTGAAAAGTGGAACAACTTAACAATACACATATTGTAAAGCATTCTTGGTTAAAGATGGATGCTATATCCTTTATTTTTTTTTTTTTTTTGATGATGATTTTCTAAATTGCTTCAAATTCTGAACAGGGTGGATTTTTCTGTCAATATAAGCTGTGCAGTAAAGGGTAAATGGAAAAGTGATAGTCAACTTCTTTATTTTTCTATGGTCAACATTACTTGGCCTAAGTTGGTCCTTACTTTTTGCAGCCCTCAAGACTGACTGGAAATTACTGTGGCACTCACCTTGTCCAGATTGCTGAAGTCTGCAAAACTGCTTCCAAATGGGTCATTCCCAAATACGGAGGTGAAAGGATCAGAGCCTGAAATTCAAGGACACAAGTTGTGACACTTCTGAACAGAAAAGCTGTGATGTGTAAATGCAATAATTGCTTATGGAGACACCGATTACACATTTGTGCTATTTTTAAAGACTGTTAAATCTCTGCATTTTAAAGAGTACATTTCATAACAAATGTTACTACAATTAAACAAATGGGCAAAGTAAATAAGCAGTCTTTCAGTGGACATAAACAGAGAAATAAATACACAGTTTGCAGATACCCTTATGTCCCTTTAACTGTGCTCATACAGTCCTTTTCTATTTGGTTTCACTGCATTCTACAGGTAATCAGTAAAGCAGAGATAAAATTGATTTACAGAGGAAACAATTACAAATTTGGGGTAAGTATTGTTCATAATGTTTAATGTTACTTTTGATAATCATCAGCAAAAATGTCCTTTAGAAATTCATGCAACTTTCTCTTTGAGCTGGCCAAGTTCTGAGGCAACACACACACACTGAAAACAGAAGAATACTTCAGAAGGTTAGCTGAAGTTTTTTAAAATAATTACTGTACATACATTTAAATTCTTCCGCAGATAAGTCTGGACTTGTTTACCATATAATTTCCAGTATTTTATAATGTCAGTTGTATGTCGAATGAAGAAAACTCAAATTATTGGTCTAAGAGATTACGATATGCTAATGCCTACCCGAGAGAGTTTTTCTATGTATTGTGCCTACATGACCACACGGTAATACCGAACTATTCTGAAGCGAGGTTTGCACTGTATTGTATCTCATACATCTTTATTGTAAGAGCATCCCTTATTTACAATGGAGTGCTCGATCAGAAGAAAATATGAAGAGGAAAATAAATAAATAAGTGTTGCATTTTTGAACGGGCATATAAGTTGGAGTCTGATTTTATGATTGATTTTTTGGGTTTCAAAACCTGACTTATACGCGAATATATACGGTAACTGGTCAATATTTTTTAAGAACATGAGACCTACATGGCCATAATAATGCCACTGTACTATAAATATGGTAATATGTCCCAGCTTACAGGTAAGCACTATTATAAATCTTGGTAATCCTGGTCTTGACTGACCAAAGCCATTCACTGTACAAAAGGAGAGTGAATAGAGGATGACCAGATAAAATCTTTTAACCTCAAGAAATTGAGAGCAAATGCAGAAGGGCTTGGCTGTGAAGGAGACAGTTATAAATTATGTAGAATGAACTCAAAAGCAAAAAACAACAAAAAAGAATCCAAAATTAAAGTGGCAGAATCTTCATCTTCTTTTGGCAGAATGCAAAATCCTAATTATTTTCCTGTATGCTAGAAATGTATTCTAGCAGTGTATAAATAAGGACTTAGATATTGTAAAGGAAACAATTAGCTATCACAGATGATTAATTATTAATATTAATAATTATTGCATGTCTTCACCATGCTTCTGTAAGATGATGACCAGATGAGCTTGCAAAGTGACCTTTCTTCACAACCTCAACCAGTTTAAATAGCCAATGCATATACATTTTAGTTTGCACACAACTGATAAATATTTTCATTCAAGAAGTGTGCAACTAATGTTAATTTTCTCTTGAACATAATTATCTTCTTTGGATGTACAGCTCAAAGACATGTGATCAAGATTTGACAAGTAGTGTAGTGCATTATTCTCTTATGCAAGCCTAAAACTAATGCTTTAAAAAGTACTTCAATTTTTGTATTTATGAAAAGCCTTAATTTCTGAACCTTCACATGAATGTTGTGTTAACTGGCTAATCTAAATTCATCCTGTGCAAGAGACTGCGTGTGTGCATAAACATACAGTACGCTGTGAAGGACTAGCAGCACATCTAAATTCATGCCTTGAACCCGACGCTGTTCCTTTAACTGGACTGAGTCACATTAATCTCACCACTGAAGTTTCTATAATGTTTTGAAAGACCATCTTGATGCAGAATGTTTTTTAATCAGTTTTTGAGATCTCCCTACAATGTATCAATAAATAATCTAGCATTCAAGAAATCTCGAGCACTTTCTTTTTCGTACAGTGAGATCGTTTTCTTCATTCATCAAAATACCTATATTACATTTTGAACGCCTCCAAACCATCAAGGTGTTCTTTTCAAATGGTCCATGTCTAGGACTGGTGTTCTGATCAAATTTTCCTTCAGGTTCCTCAAAACTTGCCTTAAGTATTCCTTACCCTGTAAATGCCTCTTTCCCATCGATACTGTTTATTTCTTGATGGCATTTAAGGCTTTCTGATTAACCATATACTGTACATACAATATTGAAATAACCTAACCTGAAAATGCAAATCTAACATGCATGCCCTGGAAAGAAGCATGGCATTGCAAGCAGAAAGTCATTTGAAAAATGTGTATATGCAAGGTTGGGCGAATCAATGAAAGCTAGTACAGTATACATTAATCTGGCAGTTATTTCCTAGAAACATTCTTCCATGCTTGCAGCCACTGAAATTTGCACTTTTGAGGTACATAGATGATAATTGAATCTACACTCTACTAATTAATTTCATTATATACTAATCATGAACATGGCAGGCCCTTCCTTATCCTTGCCACATAATCAGGCTAAAAATGGTACTCCTTACTCACCAACATCTGAAGCAGGAGTAACAGTTGTGCCTCCTGGGGCAAATGGGTCATTTTTCTGCAACATCTCCATCTGAAAAGCAAGGAGGTACGGATTTTACAAAGACAGCTGTAAGACAATATGAACTCCTATTCTCTATAGTGTAGCTTGCTAAATGAACTTAAGTTTATACTAAGATCCCAGACAATATTTTTCTCTTTAGAATTAAAAGCACGAACACAACCTATTTCAGCTAAGAATAACGGACACAAAATTCCGTCAGTCTTGGCACAGCCAAAGTACAAGTCTAGAGCTGTATGGCAAAATAGACAAGTCAAATTCATCATGATCATGAGTCTTAACAGTAAAAAGCAACATGAGGTAAGCTGGCATAAGACAATAATTCAGCATCCAACTGGTTATTGCAAGTACCAATGACAAAATAAACACAAATTAACCTTAGTAAGGGGAAAAGAACGTTAAATACCTACTGTAATAAGTACATAAGTTTAATATGTCACTGTGCCCTGTACAAAAATATTTTATAAATCCACTCACATGTACAGCTAACACAAGGACAGATTTAGCACACAGGGGTTCATCATTTAGAACTGCTAGGCAAGCATTAGAAGAAAAGAAAGTGACAACCGCGAAAAAAGGGCCTTGTACTATTTCTGTGTGACAGAGTCAGCATGACATTGGATCTTCTTTTCCTTGTTTGGAATGGCATGATTTACCTAAGTGGGGGCCTGCACATGGAGAAAGGGTACAGTATAAAACCTTGGAACATTGCCCAACACACCTTTGAAGCCGACGGACGGATGGGAGACGTCATCCGATCCTGAAAATCTTTCCAGCGCAACGATGAAAATAGCAGACTGTATACATCGAGCTCCCACTTCGGTGAAAAGTCTTGTCATGGCTTTCTCGTCCGTTATGCCACGTAAATTGTCATTAAAGAAAGCAAAGTTATTTCTCCTATGCGATTTCTTACCGCTGTATCACTAACGGAGGGGTATCGCCTTTTAATATTACATCAATATAGTTTCGGGTTATGTAACTTGCCGCAATTAAAAAAAAGAACTTATTCCAATCGGGGAGCTAGCGCCCCCTGCTGGATAGAGTGTGTAGGGCCTGTGACATAAATAAAGGAAAGTGGCAAGTGGTTAAAGATTTACAATGAAAGCAGCTTTATGTAACTTATTTGCTAGTCTTGCACAATTCTCAAACAAGAATACAAATCTGGGGACAAGTCATTAAAATGTTTTTACTGAATAACTACACCCATTAGGGCAGCTTCTTCCTAAAAACACCCTTCCTCAATTCCTTCAGTTTGTACACCATAAAAACCGCCAAGGTTCCAGAAGACAGCAAAAGAAACTGAACAAAAGACTTGACACTGAGATATAAGTAAAAAGCTATGATCAGGTCAGGTCAGGGAGCATGCACTGGTACAGAAAATTACCACACCCAACACACAATGAAATAGCTGGGGATCCTGGTTGGCAACCCTCCAGTCAGACATACGGTCCAGTCCCACCCTCTGAAAATGACCATCAATCTGCCACAGCCAGGTGTAACGTGGGTGTCCCCTTGGCCTGGTCCAGCCTCTTGGGTCCTTCCAAGCCAGATCACCTCCGAACAATCGTGCCGCATTGCCGCAAGTGTCGTAACTGACACTCCCTCACAATGCAGGTAATATGTGTCATTCAGGACTCCATGAGCACAAAGTCAAACCAGCGGTACCCAAGGTTTCTCCAAAGAGACACAGTATTGAAGGAGTCCAGTCTTCATCTCAGGTCACTGGATAGCGTCAATGACTTGAAGCCATACAGCAACACAGATAGCACAGATTATCAGGAGTACCACACATCTCTTTCCAGCGACCCCATGCTCTCCCAATCGGTCTACTGACTTCATAGGAAAAGTCAACCGAGAGACATGAAAAAGCTAAAATTGCCATTATTAATTTAGAAGCTTAGTAGCACAAGGTAAGTCAAACTTAAAGATTAATTTGTATGTTTTAATGAGTGCTTTAACAGAAGGGATAGCCATTTGGCTGCATGTGTTCGAGCAGTGCTTCTGTTTGCTACGTAATATAAATAATGTTTATATTATTTAATAAATAATGTTGTTGTAATCTGTGAGTTCAACTACTGCATCACTACATGTCATGACAGTGAACAAAGTCTAAATAAACATTGTGGACTATGGGTACACAATGTGTTAGAATGCTGTGGCTATTCTAGGATGGTATGTTTGTGTTTCCAATTAGACAGTAACATTAATTACCTTCAGTTTTTTGTTTAGATGTGCAGTCAGAAGGGGGTATGCTATTGAGCCTTGTTGTGTTTCTAATGGTGAAGTTATGCAGATTTGTTGATTTGGGTGTGTTGTGTACTGAAATCTGCATCTCCTGTGGCTCTTCTTAATCAACTCTCTTATCAACACTCCTTTTCACAGTGTATTATAACCAGAAATTTGCCCTCCGTCAGACCAGGTTAGTAAGAGCCCCACTGCTCTTTGCAGTGCAAATCACCACCCCTACCTTGAATGCCACCTTCATGAAGTATTTAGCAAGTGAGACTACATTTTCACTGGTATTACCATGTCTCTTAATCTTGCAGTAGCAACTGAAAAACAGCAGATGGCGCCATGTAAACACTACAATGTCACCTATCTGCTTACACAATATTTTAGGAAGCAAACAGCCGTGTTCACAGTAAAGTACAAGAAATGCAGTTGTACAAACAAATGCAGTAAGAAATGTACAAAGATTATTAACTAACCAAAGATTAAGTGTTTTAAAAATTCATCACAATAAAGACCTTTATTTTCTCTATATAGTAAATTTTGCATTTCCATATTAGCCAATATTGGAATTAAGCTGGGTGTATTTGCAAAAAAATGTTTCCTCTAAATCAGTAGGGAAATGGATGGTGCCTACATAAAAAAGAAGAGTGTAACCACACTAAAGCTGTCTTTTTTGGATGTGGAGAACTCTTCCTGAAGTCATATTACACATAAGATGTAATGGAAGCTCAAGTTTTGTTACATGCTCTAATGTGGTGGGCAAGTAGAAGAAATATACTAGTTTCACTTAGTAATGACACCCAAATGAATAAGATACAAGCTACAAATACTAAGTATGTGCTTAACAGTGGAAATCTATCAATAAAACTAAAAAAAAACTATCAAAAATACTAACATTGGAATGCTCTGGACTTATAGAGGTACTGCTGAAAGGATCTCCTTCATCTCCAGTTCCAGGTGCAGTGCCATTTGTAACTCCAACTCCTGTTTCTGTTCCTGATTCAAAAGGATCTTGCCTGAGCTGGGCATTGGTAGAGCAGCTAAATGGGTCCTGAGGTGCACTGCCAGTGGCTAGAGCACCAAAGAGGTCTGCATCGGCTGTTTTGCCAGATGCCATGCTAAATGGGTCTGCTGTATTGCCAAAAAGGTCATCAGTAGGTTGCTGGAAGAAGGAGTCTGAAGCAAATGGATCTGTGCCCTTGAATGGATCTCCACCAAAAGGATCTTTGAAAAGAACAAAAAGGTTCATCATTTCCATTACAGTTCTACAACCTCTTTTACCACACTTTTCAAGCCCAAGTAGAACAACACTCCCAAGGCTCGGTTAAACCACAAGATGGTTCCATTCACATTACTTAACATATCAATCAGCTTGCTACAATGAAAAGATAAACACAAATAAAACTAAAAAGATAAACACAAATAAAACTAAAGTTACCGGAGTCTTCTGGCTTTCCAAATGGATCGTCTTTGAAGGGATCACCTGAAAGAAAGAAATAAAATGAACACCTTCATAAATAAAACTCCCTGCCTAAAAGAGTGTCAAAAATTACAGTAGACTGCAACCATCAAGTTCACAGCCAGAACCCTGTAGCAGTTCACTCACTGTCAATGAAGGGGTCCGTACGGAAGAAGTCCAGGTTACCATCTTCAGGTGGGTTTATTTGAGGTATCTGTACTTCTTGATCCTCTGGCACTATAGTTTCATCCTTTGGGGAAAAAGGGAAAGACTAGTCATGTCAGTTTCCTATCGGACAGGTCCACCTATATTTTTGTTTAAATTAAAGGTCAGACGGAAAATTAAACTTCTACATCTCCCAGCAGCCTCACAGTGGCATTCACATTAATGAACTGAGTTACTAAAGCGCAATGAAATTTTGTCTAAGGTGCCTTCACTTATTAGAAACAGAACAGCCACCTGCTGCTGAAAAGGGTAACGTTCCTTGATTGGGAATAAAGGGACGACAGGACTTGACCAAAACTGACAGTTGTGACCAATAAAATTGCCATTAATTCATAAAGGGGGCTACCCAAAATAAAAACAACAAACATGTTTAATTGGTTTAACAAATGTAAAAAAATATAAAAAAAGTGTTCCACTTCAAAGACACCCCTGCCAGCCCAGCACTTCAGCAATCATTGTATTTTATTGTACACAAACGCACATCTTGAAAACTGACTTCTAATCGCCACATTACAAATCTGATAGGTGAATGAATCATTCAAAATGAGTTTGTGTGTGACTTTATTCCAAACTAGGAAAATGGCAGGAAAAAAAAAAAAAACCCCACATACTCTTGACTGCAAGTCTTTGCCAGCAATATCTTCAGTGCTGCTACAGGGCGAGTGCTCAGCAGATGCCTGTTGGTTACTTGTCTCCTACAAGATTAGAAATAACAAAAAAAAAGTTAGTCAGTTTATTAATTTCCCTAACTCCTGTTAAATATAAAACATTACAACATCATCATGCACAGCAACTGCAACTTGTATCTGCTGCTCCTTCAATTACATGCTGTACTCAATGTTAGGCTTTCTAACAGTAAAATCTTGGTCACATCACAGACAGGACTGACTACCCACCCACATTAACAATTCAAATTTCCTTCCTTCCATGAAACAATTTCCGGTCTTCCCTCACTTTGTCAAAAAAATAATAATTATGTGCACTTTTTTGAGAAGCCACTGGCAGTTGGTCACGTGGAATTGTCCTGCTGTGTTTGTCATTTAAAACTACAATAGCTGAACAGGGCTCGCAGGGCACAGAAGCTTTTTTCTGCTTGATTTCACTCAATTGGCGTTGTTGCAACTGGCCTAACAGTGCAGATAGCAGGCACTCTGTATGTGCTTTGCTTGCATAAATTGGTTGGGTTGCACATGAGCTGAATTCAATGGTATGGTAAAAACATGTATATGAATGGATATACAAGTGTCTGCTATCTTGTCTCCATATATCTCTTAGCTTCGACAAATCAAAGCTGTCAATGTACTGACATAAATTCAAGTGACTTCTTTAAGGGATCTCTGCACAAAGCACCTAGGGAAGCATACCTTCAGTAAGAACAGGTTTCCTATAAGGATTTAATAGCTTGTGCCATCACTGTGACTCAACAGAACTACTAATGGTGCAGCAGCCTCTACCTGGGCTTCAACAAGTGCTTCCGAAGGGGTCTCTGTAGTTGAATGCGGCTCTGTGGCCGCTGTCCCTTGATCTTCCTGATCCACTGAAAAGTGCTCTTCCCCTGTGCCATTAACTAGCTTGAGATGACTCCGCCAAGACAGCTGTTTGGTCACATCACGGTGAGATTCCTGTAGTTCAAACAACTTTCCTTGTACCTGTAAATAACCACAATTACAATAGGGTTACTATCTTCCACATGTATATATAACCACATCTGTGCAGTGGTGGCACTTAAGAGAGTCAGCCCTTTCAAGAGCAGACATCTTAGAAGTCCAATCAAATCACTAGCAGTGTTGCATGACCACATGTGAATGACTATTCATTAGGTGTCGAAGTGCCACAAGGAGTGAGCTGAAAGCTAGCTAGTAAACTGTGTTCGAGGGTTACGGTTAAGAAAAAGAAAGCATAAAACAATTTACACTTCAAAAGGACAATTTCATCATTGGAAGCTTCATTATGTAATTGATCATGGGAGCAGAAAACAGTAGAGCTAGAGCAGCTGCAGCTTTTTACACCTCATTAAAATAAACATGGATAACAGGGTGAAGAGATACATTTTACGGGCTGATCTTAATAGACATAAATAAGTAGTAAAAAGAGGTATGGTAAATAGGTATCTCATTCAAAAATCACTTTCTGAATTGCTAATCAATATGATCAATAGCTTAAACTCTATGAAGCCAGAGAGTGACTATGACGTGTGTGTATGTGTGAGTGAGGTGTGCGCAGGGGGAAAATAATGCGTCAAGCCTACATGTAAATATGAACACTAAAAGGGTTTTCAACAAGCGAAGGGAATTCTTTAGATAAAGTTCAATCATATTTGAAGGATGGTGCAAAACAGTAATAAAAAGCAGCCTAGGCAGATTCACCAAGACCTTTTTCAATCAAGAAAACTAGGACTTAAGAAGAAAGTAAAATGACAGCTTTCATTCAAGACCATCACCTTCAAATCTTCAATATAAATTTCAATGCAGTGCAATCTAATGATGAGTCTTCATGTGGAAGCAAATAACCAGTGAAACTTTAGTTTAAATCACACCATTGTATACTGAACAATATCTCCATTAGAACCCGCTTAACAAGAGCTTGAGAAAGCCCAATTTCAAACGTGTTACAGATGTCACAGAATAAAGACTCACTTCTGTAATCTCTAAATGAGAATCACGTAGAGACATCTGTAGTGGCTCCAACTGCTTCTTGCTCTCCTCAAGCTTTTCTTGCATTTGTACAGTCTCAACTTGCAGCTTTTTCAGATCTTCACGGGCCTGAAGCAGCTCTTCTTCATACTGTGAGATCTTCTGCTCCTGGCTTGACACCTGAGTTTGTAGGTATGATATCTGCCAGGCAAGAAACAAAGAAGGAAAGTTAAAATCTGAATGCAAACCTGCCAGTCTCTTCTGTACTGTTATGATGAGTATGGGAGGGGGGGATCATTTTCCATGAAAAAGCTAAGAAAAACTGTTTAAACTATGCAATACAGGTAAACAAAACTTATTATTTATTTTCCTTTAAGCTTTCACACTCTGACGTAATACAAGATGAGCTAAGAGACTGCATTATGAATATATTTAGTACAATCATTTGCTCTTCCGAAGCAATAACTTCAGAAATTCTCTAATGACATTTGCTATCAATGGCAAGGAACTTAAAAGTATTATACAAAGATTCTCAAGCAGAACCTAGAGATTTTTTTAGTTGTAACCTTCTCACATTTATGTTATCTTTCAGCTTTGCCCCAAATTACCAATTGTAGATAATTGTTTATTACATTCAAAGTCAATATAGTAAGGTCTATTGACCATTTCCACACTAATAAACAAATCCTGGCATGGCTGATTACTTTTAGGCAGAACTAAACAGTAATGCAATGTACAGCCAAATAGATAGATGTAAGTTCTATCAAGAAGCATTTTCTGATCACTGCATTTGCTTGCAACAAATTGTAAACATCCATTGAATGGCTGGAGGCTATCAAACAGGGATGTCTGACAAACTTTAGGACCCATTACCAGGTTTTAAGAATGAAATGATGACTGGGGCTTACAAAGGACAGTAAGCATGTTAACTTACAGCTTCTGGGACTGCAAAGGTTGGTCTTTAGTCCACCTTTGGGATTATTTCCACCAGTAAAGAAAACCTTATGCTAAATACAAGTAACGTCTTAACACTTTTTACCAATAATGCTGGGTAGACATCATCATCCTGGTCTATCATCATGACAAAGTAAATATAAAAGCTATATTGCTTTTGACACCCAGTACTAGTTGAGAAGAGACATGAATAACTATTTACAGAAATCAGCTGGATTTTAAATGCTAATCATGAGATCTTGTGGTAGCACTGCTGCCTCGCAGTAAGGAGACCTGGGTTCGTTTCCCAGGTCCTCCCTACGTAGATTTTGCATGTTGTCCCCGTGTCTGCGTGGGTTTCCTCCGGGTGTTCCAGTTTCCTCCCACAGTCCAAAGACATGCAGGTTAGGTGCATTGGCGATCCTAAATTGTCCCTGTTGTGTGATTGGTGTGTGTGTGTTTGTGCCCTGTGGCACAAGGATTTGTTGCTGCCTTGCGCCCTGTGTTGCCCTGTGTGCTCCCTCCAGCAGACCACCGTGACCCTGTGTTAGGATATAGCAGGTTGGACAATGACTGACTGACGACTTTACAAAATAATTCTGGCTTTATGATATGCCATTTAGATATAAAGCTACCAAAGATAAAGCATGCTTAGCAAAGACTGCTAAAATCCTGCTGGCCTTACTATTTAGCAAGGAGCTTATGAACCCTACCAACTGGCTCTCCTGGGTACACTGCTGCCGAATTTGACTGAGTTGTTCTTCCAGAGTGACCTTCTGTTGGTCCAGCTCATTAAGTGCCTCTTGAATCTCTTGCCGCTGAGTTTGAAGTCTCTGTAGTTCCACGTTTTCCCGATCCACTTCATCCTGAAGATCCTGGCAATAGTAAACAAGTAAAAAAAAAGGGAGTTACTAAAAAGATTTATAAAAGGAAAACAATTTCAGATCTATCCAAATGAAATAGACCATTGAAGGAATAACGAGACTCCTACCTCAGACTTTATTTTTTTTTTTTTTTAAATCATTTTGCACAATGTAGTTAGATCACAAACATGCATTTTCATATAAGAAGACACAAAAACATTATTCTTATTGGCAGAGTTAATTATGAAATTGCAGGGATTCAAGCAGCATTCATTTTTACTCTTTAGGAAAGGGAAATTAAGCTCTGTTTCAAATTCTGCAAATCCTGAGCTTCCTTTCAGTGGTGGAAAACAGCATCTGTGAAATGCACTGTCATGTCTGGTAGTGACTAGGCAAAGCTAAACATTTCTTTCTTTAGCTTGTATAGGGAGTAGATCCATTAAGGCTTGTACAAAAAATGGAATATCCAGACTCTTTCAAATAGCTACCGTTTGCAAATTAAACTTAGATAAAACTGAAACAGTGCTGGTACACTTTAATTTGCTATTGCCGGAGTTTGTAATGATTGGTTCATTCATTCACACAAAGGTCACTGTCTCATAAACATAGAAGACAAGAAATTTTACATGGCTTACTCAGCAATTGTCTGGCTTTGTTCACATACATGGGAAGCCAAGAACTATACTGGGTCTTGAACTGAGCAACAATTGGGCTGATTTTTGTGGAATTTGTCATTTGTTTTGGCCCTCAAATCACTGAATTTGCCTGAAATTTCTGCAATAAACCGTATGTGTGGACAGAGTCACTGACTATGACTTGCATTGAGGAATGAGGAATTACTAGCAAATCTACTCCCTAGTCAGTTGAGCAAGGTTACTGAAAGGTCTGAGAGAAAACCTCACCATTCCAGTTTCCCTTGTTTCTGCAACAATGATAAGGAGGATTGTTGAAGAAATAACCTCATGAGTACTACAATGCAAAACACTGATGGTTAAATTATTTGTGATTGAAGCAAAGGGATCAGAACCCATTTGCCACTTGGTTGCTGCTTTTCTGCTTTCCAAAAAGAGGTTGGAAAAGATAAAAGATGAAGTAGATGAAAGAAAACTTTTCCCTCATGGAATATGCAGTTGGGAGATGCTTATTGTGGTTAGCAGCAATTGAAAGGTGGTCAAAAATGATCTTTACACTGCTTCTGCAAATTAACTAGCTATCAAAAAAGTAATCAGTATTTTTGACAGTATATGATGCAAACATAAATATACAGCTTGCCTACTCTTACTTATCATGTTGACTCCAAGTTAGATTCACTCCAGCCGTGATTCAGTTGAAAGGGGTTCAAGCAGGCTAGGCTTGAAGTGTGTAAGAACTGTCTTTTGAGGTTACAGCACATACGGTTTGTTTCAAACAACTTATTGATTTTTATGCTAATGAACTAACCAGTTACCAAAGATTCTTGCATTTGAAATTTTGCAATTTTTTTTAGGAAAGAATACTATGATCTTTAGAATGAGCTAGAATGGTTTTTCTTGAAAACATCCTACAAAGCATCAAACTTCACACATGTAGACACAGGCATACATGAAATGACATTAATTAATACCCATCATTGACACCCTACTCACTAATGTGACGAAACCTGAGCGTTGATATACTCCTGGGACTTCAGATGCAACACCTTATGGAACTTGCATTCCAAGGAAGCCAAACCTGTTCTCCATGGCGTTATCTACCAATGTGCCATCCAGATCGATACACCTCTGAAGAACAACCCAACTTTGAAAGACATTTGCCACAAGAGCTGTGCTGGCATCAGTACACACACTCCTGGGCCTACCTGCTTCCTTCCCTGATGAAACAGAACCGCTGATGTCGAATTTTGTGTTTATTCTTGGGATGGTTCCCACACCCACCACTGCCACCAAACTCAGCTGCCATCCTCCATTTCACCACCTCATAGTTGTTTGTTGTGGAGTATAAATGCACACAACGTACACACTACTCTAGTGACAATCAATTTGCCACCATTCTGTACTTGAACACAGCAGGGGTTGCCCAGTCCAGCACACTGTCAGTCCCATTCTCAGACTACACAACGACGCATGTTTCGATTCTTTTCGTGCAGTAATTTAAATTCTACAGCCTGTGAAATGTCATATACATAAATATGGGCCACCCTGTACATCAACAGGCTGTTACTAGGTGGTCGTATCTTCCTCGCTTATCTTTAAACAGCGCTATTGAGCCATTACCACAAAAAGTAAAAATTGGTACCAAAAGTCTCCACTGAGTGACTTCCATGGCTATTGCACTATAGCTATTTTGTGCATACCTGTAAAAACTTCACCGTCTATTTGAGCCCCCATTCTGTTTGACAATCATAATTGCAAACTAAAAGCCAGATCCACTTCTGAGCCGCTATGACCATGTTAGCTGCTTTCACAAAGACAACTTTTCAGACCGTGGCTTAAAGTGCTGATGGCATTTAGTCTTGCAGATACAGCTAATCTCAGAGAAACGATGCAGTCACTGTCTGGAAAAAGCTAATTCAGTAGACAAGAGCACTGATTTGTGAAGCAGTTTTATAAAGGCCAAGACTGAAGTGGAACCCCTCCCCCCACCACTCGGTGGGTCAGACACTGTCTGGATCATCATAAGGCCATAGCTCACCCCACCTCCAATACTTTGGCAAGTCATATTAAAAAGCCCTAATTCTGGGAACAAGAGGTCTCTGCTGAAATGATGCTTGGATGCTCAATCACATTTTTAACACTACAGCAACTTTCTCTCCTAACAGACATCATATATAGCATCCAACAGACAGGAGAAATAGACAGAAGCACCAAACTAAATTCAGTCATGTGCCTGGAGAACAAAATGAAGCAAAAGAGACTAGTGTAGCTTAAAGAAAAAATGCAGTACTTGAAGTGATGATGAGCAGTTAGTTGAACCCCACCTCAAGCCATCACTACCACCTATCATTATCCAAACCGTACCTGCACCTCACCAGTCCTCTGCTTGATATTTTCTTCCTTTTCCTTGATGTCCTGCTCCACAGATGTCTTCTCCCTGGAGGACCAGCACAGGAGACACGAATACTTAATTGCTGCTGACACAGAAGCAACAGAGAGCCAGCCCCCTGCTCCTTCAGAGAGCTCATTCTTCACAAGCATGGCCGCCAACTCTGGTGATGCCAGCAGCTGACACTGGTCTACAGGAGTGAAAGGGATGAGGTGAATGAGAGAAAGTCGGGGGAGGAGAAGGGGAGGGATCTAGATAAAGAGGAGAGGGAAGGAGGGAGGATGAGAGGAGAGGAGAGAGATGGAGGGCTAGCCTGCAAATGTTGGGCTGATATGGGTGGGTTATACAACACCTTGCACCACAGTTAGCCAAATCCACCTGCTCCCTCTTCTACTCATAATGAAAAGAGTCAAAAGAAAAGGAGGAAAAAAAAAAAAAATGCCAAGGGAGGAACGCCGAGAGCCATCTTCACAAATCAATGCAAGCAATTACCATGGCAACAGTGAACTGTCAGCAGCAGGAGACATTCTTTCCCCTTAGCTATAAACACTTTAGGTACAGTTGCTAAATTTAACATACAGTAACCTGCACCTGCAGTGTAAAAATGGAAAATAACTCCACTGGCTAAAGATGGATGTGTTTTATAAAGCCTTCATCTGCCTCTGTGTGTATTTTTTTTATGCCTCTATGTGTATTTTTTTTTTTAACACAATTCATTCTAATTTTACTGGGGATTACATACAAGAAGAAGGCAATAAAAATCTTGTATATTATTATTAAAACACACCACTCCCTCAATTTAAAAAAAAAAAACACAGACTTGATTCATATTGCAGAGGTGAGCACATCCAGTGCTTATTAATATGCCCACCTTAAGGTTGTCACAGTAGGTTCAAATAAAATTAGCATGTTGTTAAATCCTTTAAATGAGGGGCTAAATATTTAAATTAGTGACACTTCAAAACGAAACACAAAACATAAAATGAAAGAAAAAAAAGTAAAGCATGGCAAGAGTGGCCACATTTAAGAATATACATCACATAATCAATTATAAATAAAAAATATACTCTATGCAACAAATTTAGTAAATAATTTGAAACTGAATGCAAAATGTTTTTGTCTCATTCCATACACTTTGTCATAGACAACAAGCATGGACTGGCATCCTGGCCGAGATGGCTCAACGTTTCTTACTGGTCAGGAGGCCAGTATAATGGAGGGACACTGGGAGACAACCTGTATAGAGAAAACAGGTGGCACCCTCTTTTCATGGATACCCACAGGGCAGGCTGGGAATTGGAGGCCTGTGGGATAGCCTTGGCTGATGCCAGGGGGAGTTGCAGGGGAATGCCACCCCTTCTGAATTTCCATGAAAGGATATTAATTCAATGGTGAAATTAGGCAACTGTTAGTAAGTCTTTGAGTTATCACTTATCACATATGATTGGCTACAAATGAACACTAAGAGTTGGTAAGTTTGTTTTTCATTGTTACACGTTATTTTGTCAACAAAAGAAATTTGCGTTACTGGTAATTACAGTAGTTTGAATTAATTTAATAAATTACATTACGATCAATGAAATCATTGTTTTATAATTTTCCGGTAAGAGATCATTTTTAATTAAAGCATAGATATTCTTTAAAATTTTGAAATTTACAAACCGTACTTTTGATTTGCACTATGCATTTACTTCTTTGTCCTTATGTTTAATTTCACAAATTGTATTACATATATGTTTTGATCTTTAATTAATTTTGTACTGTTTATGAATCAATTCACATTTCTTCTCACTTTCCGAATTTTTTGGATTGCTTTTACCTACATTTAATTTTTTATTTGAAAATGAGAGTTAAAAAGCACAAAGCATCACAAAGGCAGAGGAAAATTAATCAGTAGCATACACATTCATGCTTTGATTTTTCATTTAAACAGAATGAAAGAGTTAAAGACAGGGCTAGAATAATATCTAATTTTGGGAAAATCTAATTATTCATCTTATTTAGTAACAGTTTATTAACTATGTTGCATGTATTATTATTTTTAAGTGTTATTTAATATATCAACAATACAAAGAAATTACATGGTACAAACACAGAATAACACCGGAATTGGAAATTTATTTAATCAGGTAAAAGATCTATCAGATTAACTTGAAATTTGAACAGGTGCATGTTTTGTTTCACAAGATGACATTTTCATACAATTATTATATAATCTCTACGTATTGCAGAAAGTTGAGTGGAGAACACTCCAGGATTTGTATTTTTTTATTTAAAGTTGCTGCCTCATGGATCCAGTATCCAGGGGTTGAAACCTGTGACTGGCTGCTGCCTATATGGAGTTTGGCACAACACTCTGGGATCCCTTTCAAATCCCCAGATATGTGCAGTTTAAGATAGCTAATTATTCTAAAAAAGCCCTGTATTTGTATGTAAATGGCCCCGAGACAGACTGGTGCTCCATCCAGGGTATATGTCATACCTTACGTTCAATGCTGCTGGGCTAGCCCCTTAACTCCCAATCAAATTAAATGGTTTTGAGAATGGAATATTAATGGTGCTCTGGAAATGAACATTCTAGATGAAAAATACAAGCCAAGACCTATTGCAACAAAATGGTTTGGTGCCAAAACACATCCTGGCAATTGTAACACTAAGTTCATACATCAAAAATCATATGAAACAGTAGAAAAATCTCTTATGACATTTCTGCTTGTTCAGAAAGACTACTGGCCTGTGTTAAACCTTCTCCAGAAGCATCAGGAGAACTAAATGCACAAGAGAGTGAGAACATGCTTTGTTCTTAAAGAGGACAAAAGTGTTTTAAACCTTATAATTGCACGCATGTTGTCAAAGGTTTGGGGAAATGGGTAACGAGAAGTGCATTTTGGAAAGAAGCCAGGAAGCACTTCTGTGCTCCAAGAATTATGGGACTCTGGAACAAACTGTCGAGACATACATTTGAAGGAGAAATCTTAACAACGTTTAAGAAGTATCTGGATGAGATACTGGAACAGCAAATGGTCTTCTCGTCTCTCAAATTTAAATTAATAAAAAAAAAAGAGGGATATGCAAATTATTCACAAGCGTTCAAAGAACCTTCTCTAACTCATTCAATGGTTGGGTACCTTAACAAAACATTAAAAATGGCTTTCACACTGTAAAACCAGCATCAGCATTACACGTGTCAAGGGTCTTTGAATTATCGACTGTCTATTGTTATTTACAGCAAGGGAAATGGCTTTAATGAGAGGCCTTTCTGCAGATGGTGTACATCTAAAGGCAGGAGTGTAGTACTCCCCTAGGTTTTCTTTTTAAAGTGAACATTAACAAATGGTAAAGATAAAGTGAGGTGCACATGTTTGATACATCTCTGTAGAGAAAACTTCATTTGTCCCAAAGGAAGAAATTTAGTACACATCAACACAAATTGAAAGTACTATGAAGGAGTATAAAGCAAACACTCAAAAATATCATCACTCAGGACGAACTGGCAGCTGCACTTTATATATTACATCTGTCACATCAGTAACTTAACCAACAAAGGTAACTGCTAAAAACAGCCATCAAACAACATTCAACGTATGAAAATTTTGCCACTTTTTTAATATGTAAAAATCAGACACCAATCAAAATTCTAACAGTTGACAGCTTAACACTGATAGGTTTAGGCCATTTCTAAATTTACAGGCTATGGGAAATTAATTTTTATGAAGTATAAATGAATATTACAATAAGTTAATGTCATCCTACTCAAGGCAATAAATTCAATGCACTACAATTAATTCAAAATCTACAGCAAGGATTATTAAAATATACATAAATACCTAGCAGTGTAAAGTTCATGTATTTCTGCATTAGTATCCACTTAAGTACAGATTTATTTACTAATGTAATAAGCAACAATGGATGTTACAAGCTGTAAATGGGAAATGAGCTAAATAAAAATACAATTTCCCATATGTTAGTATTTATAAGGAATTTGTTTGCCAACCTTTACAACTTTTCATTAAAAGTCATAATCCTACAACATAAGCAGAAGAAATTTACCAGCAATGTCCTTATTGCCCTTCCTAAATAGGAGGGACAAGATAGTGAAATGCTCACAACCTTCCTAATCCAGAAAAAGAAACAATTAAAACCATAATCGGTCTACAGAGTGATAGAATTTAAAAGTTCAGGTGAACATAGCTGAAAAGCGACAGTGAAATATTCATCTGACACACTGCAGACAGTAGGATAACAGCTCCTGTATTTCCTTTGAGCTATCCACGCCAAGCCTTCAGAGTTCTAATTGTGTTTTACTGATGGTGTACTACAGTTTACTGGATTATAACAAATTGCCTAATGTGCATATCATTATGATAAAGTCTTTTGGAATACAGCATTGATTGCACTTGATTGAACAGTGAAAGATCATGTCTGGTTTCTACAGGGAAAGAGCAAATGACTTAGTTAGACCATTTTAATTGAAAGCAACATGGCATGGTTTTACTCCAAGTTGATTCTTCAAGTTACATCTAATGCAATTCACAGCATCTATCAGTGTTTTCAAGACCACAAGTTAAAACAATTAAAATTTAGTGGATACGCATCTTTTAAAAGAAAAACATACTGTCATTTGTCAAAAAGTTCATATTTCTGGCATGATACCACAATGGTTAGCACAGCTGAGTCAAAGTTCCAGGGTCTCCAGTTCAAGCCCTCACTCTAACATTGACGGATTGAAAGTTTTGATATTAGGCATATGATGGGCTCAAGTTAATGCTTAGATCTCTGCCTAAAAAACTAAATTTCAGGTTTTTATTAAATAAATAAATATGGCACTGTGTAACTATTTTACAAATATTTGATTTCATATTCTTTGAATACAACCTGTAAAATCTAGTTTACTTTTACTGTATGCTGTGTTTAATCACCATATTAGCAGGATAACAGTCTTATGGTACTAGTTTATCATTAAGTAAAAAAAAAAACATATTTTAAGGTAATCTACAAGCTTATGTGAAGAATATTTTATTGTGAAAATGCCTTTGAAGGCTACAATTAGCCCACAATAAAATAATAAAACACAAAACTAAATTCAATTACTGGGACCGGCAGTGATGCATTTATCAATAAATAACACTAACTCTTCCATCTATAAGCAAAATGTGTCAGTGATATTTTAAATGTCACATATTCACCTCCAAATCTGATCCTACTTCCATAAATGATGAACAAGTGCAAGTGTCTGATTCCACATAAAAAAAACAAAACACTGAAGTGCTGTCTAAAATTCCTACTTCTGTACTGAAAATCCAGAACACACAAAGCAGCAGCATAGCTCAACATTATGAAACAGATGTTTCTGCATTACAGGTCAAGCTATGAAAAAAATCTGTTGGCACATCCTGTGAAATGAGCAATGATGTGCCCATGTGACCTTGATTCAGTAAAATGAAGAAAAGGAATCGTAGAACACCCACTATAACAACATTGCAAGGTGGGGGTTAGGGTACAATTGATTCAGTTTCAGTACTGGGATAGAAGGCACCTCCACATTTGGTGCAAGGGCCGTATGAGTTTCTCCAGTTTCACACAAATAAAAATTCAACCGAGTATTGATTTTCTTGCACTGCTGCAGCTCTTCAGTCTGACTGTACATTCTGCTTTTGACATTAACTCTCCAAGAAAGTATCAATAAAGAAATGCACAGCGCAGTGTTCCCTAAATAATCAGCACTTTTATGTTGTTCAAAAATGAACTGCAACTTATTCAGCTAGGCAGCATTACATGCATAAACAGACAAAAGAAATCTCTCTCATATCCCAGCCCAACTACTGTGCATGTGCTTAATCCTAATTAATTATTTAAAATGTTCTTCAGATTTTTCTCTTGCAAATTTAAGGACTGCAACACTCTAAAGTTTTGAATTTGCATTACTTGCTGTAATTCACTGAGGTAGAAAAGACGTTTAGACCTGAGTGAAGTGCTGCACCACTTCTTGTCTCGCTTACCTTTCACTAGAGGCACTGCGTTGCCTGGGCGATTTCAAGCAGTCCCTCACCACACGCATCATCATTGCGGCATGCTGTCCCCAATCCTAACACCGCATAGCCCCAGAGCTGCCCTTGATCTCCATATGGACATGAGCCATCAGCCCCCTCCTCCTTCCCTATCAAAACACACACAGAAACACACACACACACACACACACACAACACACGTTTACAAGCAGAGAAGGAGTCAAATGTACTCCTTCACCTATTCCTCCCCTGAAGAATTTATTTCAGCTGCTCGGTCTCACATGAACACAATGGCAGGGGCAGCACAAATATTCAAATCAAGCAAATACGACTTGCCGTTGACTGATTGCCCTCCCTCTCCTCTATTTAAGCCTTGAGGCAGCTTGTTACACAGGAGAGCCAGCCTCTTAAAGGTGCTGCTGCTCCTGCTTAGAAGATTGGACTGCTCCTGTAAGGACGCTAACCTCCCTTTGTCACTTGTGCTGTGCTTGGTGTCTTTCCTGGCCAGAGGTCAGGTCTCCTGTTAACTTAATTGTGTGTGTCGGAGGGGGGTGTCACCACTTCTGACTTTACTTAATGGAGAATTATTTTCTAAAGTGTACTGCTTATGATTTTACTTGCTTGACATTAGCTGCAGTCAACATTTTTCTGATGCTTAAACAAAAAAAGCTGCTGCACTTCGACTTTGTGAATATAAGCAGTACTAACCTAAACTTCTGACTCGGATACCTGCAGACCTCCTGTTCTGTTGCTTCTGAAAGGTGGGGTGGGGTCCACTATAATTTTTGTGTTATTTCTAACTAGCACCAAATTAAGCAAAGGGATTAAGTGGGTAACACATAATAAGAGTAAGGTCCGATGGCCAGGGTGGACACAAAAAACAAAAAAAAAAACCTCCAAAAGCTGGAGAAAAAAAATAAATCTGTTATGTACCCCTCCTGAAGGCAGGAACAGGATATTAGATTTAGTCTAAGACTTTATTTAAAATGGCACTGCTTATTTCTAAGAAATCACATTCTGATTTGTCACATTTAACTTGTCTTTTTCAGTTTGAAGTTATATTTTTCTTGCAAAAACAGAGTATCTAAGTATTCAAACTTGTATTCCATTTTAAAAATGCTTAATAGAAGACAGTTGCAATATAACGCAACAGTGCCAGATTCATATTCATTATATACCTGGTAACGTATTATAACCACTGGAGCCGAATGTTAGCCTCAGTGTTTAGTTTCACCCACCTCATTTTATTTTGGTTTCTCAACACCACCCACAAACAAAGACAACTCAGCCAGCAAAATAATTCTGTGTATGTGGTGAATGCAAGGAAGAACAATGCAAGCAAGGCAGATGAGGAAAACACCTGCCAAATCGAAGGACTAGTAAATATATTGTGGTTCTGAGAGGAGACCCTGCAAGAATCAATACATAATATACACTATAGCCCCATAATGTTTTTCTGTCTGTACATACAAACAAGTAAAATTATGCCCTATGTGAAGGGAGTTTATTAAAGATTATGGAAAATTCAGAGCCTGATTTCACTCTGTACTGTTTTCCCCCAGTACAGCACGGTTTGTTTTGCACCTCTGTAACAAATCTCCAGGGTGACAGAGACTCCTGGTCCTAAGCCACTTTACAGTGTTACTTGGGAACACTCAATACAATATACAACACCTGTGTCTAAAATTTCACTGAACCAAAACAGCGCTCCTGTTTTCACAAATTGCTGTTGAAAATAGAATCAACAGCATAAGTAACTTCTTTTAAATATTCTGAACATCATTGCCAGTCACTTCTGACATGCAAGTACAGAGATTAGAGCTGTGCCTCAGGGATAATGGAAACCAAACAGACTGAGATTAATTGTGCTTTTTTGGAGTCAAGAAAAGTGAAAAACATACAGACTAATAGAGCTGGCAATGAAGTGTGTCAATAATGGTTAAGAGATACCTTTCACTTAATAACAGCATTCAGCTATTTTGAATTCTCATGACACATTCTAGATCGCGGGTTTAGTTCTGGAGGGCCGCAGAGGTCTCGGAATTTTGTTCCAGCGCCACTGCTTAATTACAAGCCAATGCTTACTGATTACCACAGCTTATTTAATTTCATGGCTTGTAGTGTTCTTATTATGCCAAATCCAGTCAGGTCATTCTTACATTGTAGGTTTTCCTTTAAAAGGATATGAATCAAATGAATCACAGCCCAGGGCCAATTTGTTATTTTGCATTTACATTTTGGAGTTCCATTTCTTTCTAAATCTTTTATTAAAACAAATATATCATGATGAAAACACACTTGTAAAAGGGATGAAGTCTGATGAAGAAGTGCTGGTTTCTTTGTTATGCGTATCTCCTCGTTAACTGCAGACAGTTAAGAAAATACAATTTTTAAAATTAGGGGGTAAAAAAAAAGTCTTCAGAATCTTAATAAGAGAGTGAACGAAAATGAGCCACAAAATAACTGACTTGAGCACTAAATGCTTCACTAACAATTGGCTTCTTGTTTAGACACTAGGTTGGAATAAAAACCAGCAGCCAGTGTGCATCTCCAGGACAGAACATAAGCACTGAATGATGAAAGATGCCTCATTTGAAATCGCTGCATTTATTCTTAAAGATCTATGAAGGCTAAGACTTCCACAGTTCTACTGCACCATCGTCATCATTTCTCATTTTCAATAGTACACAAAGGCACAGGTATCTACACTCACTAGATAACCATCACAACTAGTTAAGGGGCCTCAAAACCCATAAATATGGCCCATGAAACAGTATTTTGAATTAATCGATTCACAAATATTTTTTTTATCCCCTAGAATATACAATATCTCCTATATTAGGCTTGGTAATAACTGCATCTGCTGTACTTTTGGGCCAGGAGTTCAAGGTCTATATTTTGTAAGGGGTGTAAAGATGGTGCCACACATAATTTGCCAGCACAGGTTTATATGAAAAAAATTCACCCAGCTCCATGAAAATATCCCAAACACTCACCTCTGCAGCTCCACTATTTCGTTGTTCAGAGAATCCAGTTCTTTGATAGCAGAGAAATCAGCCATTAAATTACCTGGAGAACTGCTCTGCTGAAATAAAAACAAATGGAGAAGAGTCTTGGAAAACCAATGTAAATAATTTAGGTCTAATTAACAAAGACAGGCCTGTTTTGGGTAAAGTGCCAGATGATTTTAGGTCACAGAAAAAGAGGAAGGTAGAATATGCTGTAGCTCGTTCAGTTAGGTATTTTGCTCCTAAATGATTCTATAAGTGTTAATTAAATTAGCATGCACTGCAGAGTATCGCTGGAAGGAATGCTTTGCCTTCTATAGATTAACAGGTAGACAGCAGAACCAAATTCAAGTTAATAGTAGCACCTAAAAACAGTTTGAGAAATGACACCAGGTAGTCAGTTAGCTCTCCATAAATAGACAAACTTGAAAAACCTTAATTGTGTTTTCAGGATTTTGCCAGATCATGCAGAGGAGGCCAACTCTACTGCAACACCCGATCTTGCATTGAAATACAGCAAATTTAAAATAAAACTAAGGTAAACATTGGTGTTTAAGATATCCCATGCACATGATGTCATCTGCTAAGATAGTATCTTCCAAATAGAGATAACTTTGAAGTGTGGTATTCTCAAGATGAAGAGATCAACTTAAAACCAGAGTTCTTAATTTGTTTGATTGACAGCTCATTTGGCTTCCTCCAGGTTCTAACACCTCTTAAACAAACTAGCACCAGCACAAACTAGTATCAGTGGTGGGATGCATCCTGGGTATCAAAAGCTCACAGACAAACATTTTAAGTGCAAAACATTCATTTCTGTGGAGTTGTAAAATGGGTTTAGGGCATGCACCACACTTTTTCCAATTTTACTGTTGGTCTTACTTTCAATCAGCATTATTCTTTGGAAAAAGGAGACTTTGACTACACCACACCATTTCTCTTGTAGAATATTGATCTCATATCCCTTCATGACAGCAGTATACCTATTTATTACTTATTGCCCTTGAATGGCCACTCTTGTCAGATCATGTTCCTCATCTCAGCTCTTTCCTCATTTTTCTTTTTCCATCAGGCCTGTATGTGCTCTTTAAACCAGTTCAGCTTATCTATGTTCTAAAGGTCTATATACATCAGTTATTGCCCAAAGGTTTTTTTAGACATAGTTCTTTCCTCCATTATAGTCATGGAAGCCTGGTTTCTACAGTTCATTTGTTTTTGCAGGTGGCTTATTCTGTAAACGTTCTCTTAAAAACTCAATTTTGTGTAAAGGGCTTTACTGTAATGCTATGGATTTTTAATATTTTAGAAATTTTCCTCTAGCCTGTTGCTGAAAGTTTTTAATAACCTTGTGTTAAATTGTACATTCACATCATGCTATTAGTAGCAGAGCTAACCAATAATACGTCTTCCAAGACATACATGAATTTATCTTAAACTCATTTGAAATATCTGGTACTGCTTGTATGTAATCTCATTCATGTTATTATATGACTCAGGAAGAAAACTGTCTGCATTTGAGCCTGCATGGCTGAGTTATAACAAACAGGCTGAATATTATTAAATATGTATTGTTTTTTCAAATGTTTTATTTCCAATATTTATTAATTTTGAGCGATTTGTTTAATTGCTCTCACCTTAATGTTTGTATGTTTTTAAATAAAGGTTAAGTGTTATATCACAGCCCCCTCTAACTGTAAATAGACAGGCTTAGCAACTAAGTTGACTGAACAGTTAGACCATTAATCTTGAAAATGAAGACACTGGTCAGCATTAAACACCATTTAAAAAGACACCAGCAGGGTATAGAACGCACATTTGGTAAGAAAGTGAGGTATTTATATGAAATTTAGTGAAGAGACAAGATTATATACTCTTCATGAATATCTTTGCAGAAATGTTCTAATCGCGGTGATGAAGAACATAAATTGTTTGATAGTTTTGTCAAGAACACCAAAGCCATTGGGGACAGAAAGGTGTCAGAAGTCCAAAGACGCCATAACAACCTAATACATTTTACAGATTCATTTCATTAAACTTGTCTGGTTAATCAATAGCTAAGATATCCAAAACCTCAATATTTGTCAGGATCCCGGCCTCAACTACCGAACTTAGTAGTTTGTTCCAGTTTCCCACAACATTTTGCATTAGAATTGGTTTCCTTTTTGAATGTACTTTCCCTTAACATCTACTAATGTTCTCCGTTACATGATTCATTAACTAAAGAAAAGTGTCAGATATATGAGAATCTTGTGTTAACGCTTGGCCCCACATTCATTCAAGAGCTTGTTTTGTGTAGTTCCATATTGTATTTCCAATTGATATTCCATTCATTAACAAGTAGCACTTTTCATGTGTCTACATTAAATGCATTTCCCAGAGTGGCTTTAAAGCTTATGGTGACTGCTTAATAATTAACAGATTTATGGAATTTGGAATGAAAACTTGGACACTGAGGAAAACGTGCAGGCCTTACACAGAAATTGCTGCGACGGAAATTCTGTAGCTGTGAGACAATAATGCCATCCACTGCACCATTGAACCACACCACTTCAGTTTAACTTAATGCAACAATACGGTTTTTTAATTTATAAATCCATGATAAATATTAGTTGCTTCTTCCGCTGAAATGGAAACAAACAAAAAAGAAAATGCAGTAACATAGTACATTACGAAATGACACAGTGAAGCAGACAGATCAGTAAACAAAGCCATAGTAATAAACAATTAAAATAAAAATGAGTAAGTAGGAAACACTAGAAAATGAGAATTATAAAATATCAGACACGCCAAGTAACACCCACAAAAAAAAAAAATCAGCCAACTGCAAATTGGTCAATCAATCAATAGTGCAGATGTTTGTACATAATAACAGTCTTGTGATAGGTCAAGCAGAGGAGTTAAAAATGTAATGGTCTCCCGGTACTGATTTATACCAGATAGTAGAAAGCATATACTGTAGTTTATTATTTCAGTGTGTAAAGTTTAACATTACAGGATACATTTTCTTCTGTCATCCCACCCCCCGCCCCATAAATGTCCTGTATGGATAGGAGTGTGGCTCCAGTGTTCAATAAGGCCATTTAAATAAGCTGGCAAAGGGTGCCACAGTGCAGTTGCCATATTAGGCTGTGATGTATCTACTCTATCTGATGACTCTCTACTGTGTATCTGAAGAAATCATTGAGGATTTAGGAGATCAGACTAGCTTTATTCTGCATCCTCAGAAAATGAATGTGCAATCAAACCTTCTTAATAAGACGTGGTGTTAAGGGACCAAAAAAAACCCCCAAGTGATGCCAATCACTAAAAGATTAAAAGGTACCCGCAACTCCATCTACAGAATCTCCAATTTTCCTGAAGACCGTGACCTTTTTCCTTGCCCTGTGGATGGTGAGGGGCAAATTGTAATTGAACCATTCGGTAAGTAGTTTACCAGGCTCCTAGAAGGCACTCTCACCATTGCTGGTTAAAACCATTACAAGTACTAAATAATCAGTAAAAGTCATGATAGAATTGTGTTGTGCTTGGAAATACAACTGCATTTTATTTTCTTACTATGTCTTTTATTTTTCGATTCTTCATTATGTAAAGCACTTTGAGCTACATTTTTTTTGTATGAAACTGTGCTATATAAATAAATGTTGTTGTTGTAATTTTAATAAATGTAAAAACAAAAGTGCAATGGACTGTGTACAGACTCCTGGAATGCTCTGGGGTTTAGAATAAGCATTCCCACAAGCTTGACAGTCTGAGGTCAGGGGAATAACAGAGTTGAATGCTGAGATAAAGTGAATAAAAAGTCATAATTGCTCCTTTTATTAAGATGGTTTAGTGTTTTGTGGATGGCTGTGAAAATCTACCATTGCTATTATTGATATCTGTCATGGACAACTGCTCAAAGCACTTCATGTTGTATAAAATAAAGGCTAACCTTGAATAAGAGATGCTTTAGCTATTGCAGCATGTACAGCAAGATAGTGTAGGTACAGCAAGAGAAAGCAGCCAGCTGACAGCATGAAAAAGAGAATGTAAAAAAGACAGAAAGTTATGCAACACTGCACTGATCAAATAGCAAAACTCTAGGAAACTGAAAATGTTATTCACCACAGAGTCACACAATCACACAGTTAAATCTGGTCACAACTGACTGAAAGGACTCATTGGGAAAACACGTGGACATCTTTTCAGTTCAGTTATAGGAGGCCTAAAAGGCACCATCAGGCATAAGCAGGTTTACATGAACCCAGTGCCGAGTGCACTGCTGCTAAAGGTCTAAAAGTTTCTCAATCTGCCTTTCTCTCACCCCACCCATCCCCGTACCTTATGTATGACACCTCGGTCAGAAGGAGGTATCATGTCTGCGGTTAGCACATGTGGAGGGTCAGTTCCTTTTACCAACTTCTGGTTGATGAGATGTAATGCTAAGGCAAACTGCTCCTTGGAAAGTTTCCCACAGTCAGCTGTGTCACAGAGCTCCCTGTATGATCAAGTCAGATATATTAGATGAAGAGCTACCACATTTTTACCCACACAAATCAGTTCAGATGTTACTTTTAAATCTGGCACTATTCAGTGGTTTCAATTACAGTTATAAATGTACAAAAGTCCAATCAAAACCAGACAACAAAATTACTTACAAGAGACAAAAACTACTTAAAATAGAGGGTTGACATACCCTGACTTGTCATTCATCTCACTATATACGAGTATAGTGCACATAAATCCTGCTTAATTACATAAGAGGATTTGAGCAAACAGAAGAATTAGGAAAAAAGCAACCTCTGTGTACACAGAAGAGATAAGTATTTACAGAAAGAACCAATTAACCAGAAACTGTGCTAAGAACCATAAAAAGCAAAGAACAAAGCTTTTTGATACTCAGTAGTTAAAAGACCAGAAAATTAAACTCCCAGATACAAAATCATGGGTGAAAGAAATACCGTCTCAAAGAGAAAGACTTTTCTTTACATATTTCCAAAGATAGCATAAATATGAAATACAGTCATGCGTCAATTTATGGTCGACAGAGCTATGTAGAGTGCCATAGGAAAACAACAAGCTAAGAATGTTCTAGAAATGGCCAAAACCAGCCAGTATTATTATTTAACAGGGTCTCATATTTTCTGACTCTTGGAGGACCCTTTAAGGTTTGTTTTCATTGGCACTGCTCAAAATGGCTAATTCTTATGCATTCTGCCTGCACCGCCTACCTTCCACCAGTGTCCCTCCAACTTATGGTCCGGCAACTCAGTTTTCCCTTACTAGCAGTTACTGTGAACTGCCCCCTTGGTGAAACGCACGTGATTGGGGGACACCCCCCCCTCCCTTGGTGATAGGAGCTCACTTAGAAATAGGGAAACATACTGTATCATGCAGTGCTGCTGATCACTGAGGCGACCCACTCGTGAACCAATAACAGCAATCTGCGACCTGCCCCCATTGACTCGAGTCATGACTTGGTGGTTAAGAAACACTGGCTTTAGTTAACCCACTCACAATCCAATGATCCAATAATGGTTGGAAAACACTGCCTTACATGGACTGACTTGAAGATCGGTTTCTGCTACTCGTTACCAGCAATTAAAGTATGCCTATCGGTGTCCCACATCAGAGCCTTAGAGCATCAGTTGCAATGCCCTGTACACTTCGTAAATCGCCATACTGCGGACACGCCACCAAATGGAGCCATAAGTTGGTGCATGACTGTATTGGATAACTGTATAAAGTTAATCATTACTGTAATTAAAACAATGTACTGTATTTCTGACAATATATAAACAAACAAGTAAATAGATAATTGGCTCCTGCACCTTACCATATGTGAGCCAGCATGGTGGAGGGAAGGCCTGTTTTTAAAAAAATTTCCCTGACCTCTGGTCCAGACACCAACCCATCTTTATCTTTATCTGTCTTCAAAAAGATTTCGTCATACTTGGCTTTGTCAGCAGCACTTACTACCCACTGTTGAAAGAGAAGAGGAAAAGTGAGAAGCCACAGGAACAGAGAGGTGGAAGTGGACAGAAAGCCATAGGGCAAGTTGAAGATTGATGTGGATGAGAATAGACAAGTGGTAGTGGTGGGTTAAATAAACACACAAATAAATGAATAACAGTCTATTATAGAAATGGATGACACTTATTAATGTACCATCAGCACTCCAACACTGTTGAATAGTATTTTCCTACAAAATATACCTGTAAGCATGCAGATGATGGGCAAGTAACAGCTCAGGAAGATACATCAATGGAAAATTGTGTCATAAAAATGTAATAGTTCTATTTGAGCATGGCATTCTGGGACTGCTTCATGTCGCTAAGAAAGTATTGAATACAATTACAATGAACAAGCAGGTTATACCCATACCGGCAAAGTTTTAGAAGCCACCACATTGCTGGCAGGAAGAGATTGTCGGGACTCCTTGGAAGAGGGAGGAGAAGGCAGAAGAGGCACTATGCTGGGAAGAGTGGCTTTCTTCCTTTTAGATGGTGGTACTAGAGCAGCAGGCAAAGACATTGGCACAGGCTCCTTTTCTAGGGCACGGTATACAAGGTACATTGCCTGCAATACACAGATGGAGATAGAGAGAGAGAGAGAGACAAAGGATGAACAAGTTCTTCTGCACAAAGGAAAAAGGCAGCATGAAACTTTTAAATGCAGTAAACAAGCCCCTCCCACGTTTAAGTGTGAAAGAAAGTTCAAACTAAAATTATTACTAGAGGAGGACACAAGATAGTAAAACAATTAAAAATGCTTGTAAACTTCACAATATTTAGGCAGTTGGGAATTACATGTCACTAAACACCAATATTAAATTAAAGTGGAGCAGTTAAAACTGATTAACAGCAAAACTGCTACACTAGAAACTCACTTGTGTGTGTTTTAGTGCAAAGGTTTCAGAAGTAACAAGAAACACTATAAACATTTATAAGAACAGAATAATTGTGAAAAGCTAAATTCTAATTCACAACTTTCCAAAAAAAAAAAAACTTTCTAATATTTGGCAAAAGCCAGTAGGGAGCTAACATGAGCAAGATAGTACCAAATTCAATTTGACATTAAAGCAAAGAGGTGATCTTACACTTCAAGAGTCTATAACAAGTAACTCTGTTTGGCCCATTTTATTTCCATGTAAATGGAACTTTAGTGATGGGATCAAAACATAGCTTATCAAGTTAAAGTTCAGATTCTGATTCTAAGATGTTCAGAACATTGAGGTAAGTTTTAGCATGGCATTGGTCTGTGGAAAATTAAAATTGATTTTAATGTGTTAAAGTTACAATTCTTGTTGGAAAATTGTTTTTTTTTTTTTGTAGTGCAGATGTCCTGAAAGACTACATCTCAGCAAAGGTGGGACATTTTAGAACAAGTGCTTTCCAAGGTAACGATACTGAATCTTGAGACCTATGTACAACGATAACAAAAAAAGACCCATCTTCTTCAAATAGGCTGCATCATGCATGCCTTGTTAGAGGCTCCAGACCAATTGTTTTTCGTTCAGTTTGGTCCAGCACATACCCCCATATCCTTCAAATACAGTCTGAACTATGTCCAACAAAGACTGCCACAGTAATTGTTTAATTTAACCCGTATTTGTGCAGTTTGTTCCATGGGACTTGGCATATTGATTTGCTAAATTTCTGCATGAGTAGTTTGAGACACATCATTTTTAGATGTACATGTACACACAGTCAAGCACACACACACAGAAAGAAAAGAACATAACTGACAGCTTGTTTGACCTACTAGATCATATGCTTGATGAACAGAAAGAAATGAATGAATGAACACACACACACACAACTAGATCTGTAAAGTTCAAGATGGACAATGATATTAAGTCACCCTGCACCAGCCTATCTATGCAGCTTTTTTTACTTAACTTGACCAAACTGTGTTTAGCTTCAAATGAATTATTATTGAAGTTGCTCATTAGATCAATTTCCTGCTCATTTTACTCTAGACCACATTTTATTTGTGTACATAATACATTTTACACAAGTTAATGTTCTTCACTATATTTTGTATTTTCCATTGAGCTACTTCTTGTTGTATAAAGTGAAATTTGCATGGAAGTACTGAACAGCCCATTCCATACCGATTTTTTGAATTAGGTGTCAATATAAATGTTAGCGCTCAAGAATTATACAAAACTTGTTTTACACATTTATTTACAGTACTGTTGTATGGAACTGACTTTATAATGATCTAATTGTAAAGTATTTCATGTCGAGCATCAGCATTTCTATTTGCTTTACTGCCATCTACTGATTGCATCTATAGATGCAGACACTACTATTCAAATGTCAACAACCACTCAACAGAATTAAAAATTGCACATTTGACTGGTTACCTAGAAAAATAAAAATATGTCTGGAAAAAGAAGTGTATACAGTGTATGATCTCTTATTAACTTACTTTCTTCTCTACAGGGTCATACAGACATTCCTAGCAGCACTGGGCATAAGGTTGTAACTGAAACTAATCTTGGAGAGATTTCCAGTCCATAGCAGACTTGTACTAATTCAAAAATAGAAATTCTTCTTGCAATTGAAGTAAAACACATGACAAGCACTAAAACGCTACATTTCAAATAAAACAAATTAAGATTCTTTACCACAGCAAATTCATCCCGATCAAGCATTCCATCTCGGTCAATGTCACTCAGGTCCCAAACCTGCAAGGGGGAGAGAGAGAAAGTACCTTTTCAGCAGACATTTACATAATATTTTAAACATATCCTTTCAGATATTCATTTTGTTTAGGAACATTAAACATTTTACAAGAAGAAGAGATGATTGATTCTATTAACTTTTTATTTTTCTTTCTAAAGATGCTCTATCTGGTCACAATTTCTAAATACAGTAGTGTTTAAAACTACATTTTCAAAAAATGAAGTTACAAGCAACCCTTTGGCTTTCAATTGTGCAATCATTTCTTATGTCATAAACTAGTATTTAACAAAATAAAAACCTGCAGCGCATTAATTTAATGAAAGCAATTAACAACCCACACCTATCTTTAAGATGAAAATAAGTATTTAAGCAGTTGATTGTATCAAATTGATGACCACACTTACAATATTATTGCCCAGGAAAATAAAATATGAAATTACTTTAACAATAGGCACTTCATTTCATATTTCACCCACTTTGTCTGGTAAGGGTCACACTGACAAAGCACTGAGCTGAACCAGATGGGATATTTAATCCCCAGGATATTCCTGGGAAACTCCAAGGGACCCCATGCTAGAATGGATGAGACAGTATAACCCTACACTGTAGGTTATAGGACTCTGCCAAATGTGTGACCTCGTTTGGTAAATTCATGGACAGTATAATACAGCTAAGAGTGGGACAGTATCCATTGTGTACTGGATACACAGTTCATTTACCCACAACTCTAACCCTTGTAGCTATTTTGATTGTACCTCAATTGTGTGTGTTCTTGATTGAAAAAGTAAACACGTGCAGTAGAATAAAATGTATAAAATGACTGCCGTCTTCTGCCAAGTAATAGATGGCGTGTGGTGATACTAATTGTTTGATGACCGGACACTGAAAGAGAAAACTGATGATGATGTTTTAAACATATTGGTTATACTTATGCAGAAAACACAAACTTGTATAAATTTTCCCTACTTACAAACAGGAATACCTACAGTGCACACACTTCCTGCAATACTACAGTCAATGCATTTTGATGCAACATTCATTTGTGTGCTTTGGTATTTTTATCTTCACGAACAGGTTAAGGAAACTGCTTTTTGGTAGGTATTTTATCTTGCGCTACACTTAACAGGGGCTTGGATCTCATGCCTTCTTGATGGTATAGAAATGGTACTGCCATGATGTCGAACTGTTCCCCCCCACCCAAACCCCTAGGATGACACACTGCTTTTCAGGCCATGAGCTCAACTATTTTTGTATCTTGATTTCATGGTTAGTTCTCAGGGCCTTTTTACAGAATCTAGTGGAGTGTGTGTTCTACTTGCCTCAGAGGTATCTAAAAGTTGTCATGAATGTTTCCATTAGGAGTATCATGTTTCCTTGCAGAAGGCACACTGACGCAGTTGTAGTGCTGCTGCGTCGCAACAAGGAGACCAGGGTTCATACCCTGTGTGCTCCCTGCATTGAGTTTGTATGCTCTCTCTATGTTCACATGGGTCCACCCCTCTGGGTTTTCTGGTTTCCTCCCACAGTCTTAGAAACTTGCAGGTTTGGTGAACATGTGTTGCTAAATTTGCCCAAGCAAGTGTGCACACACACCAAAGTGTTGTTGATGCCTTGCGCCTGCAGACTGCTGATGACAGCTGCCCTGGGACCCTGGCCTAGATAAGCAGGTTAGGAAAATGGAAGGATGTTTCCTTTTTATAAGACGCACATAGCTGACCACTCCAGGCAGATGAAGCTGCTTCTTGTATATTTGTAATACCTGAAGCCACAGGGAGGAGCTGCTTGCACGGTATTTGTAGGCATTGTTGACAATCAATATGAGTGTATTGGAACCAATATGAACTGGCAATGACTAAACGATATTTGCCTGTAACATGGCATTATTTTAAAACTGACTTAAGTGTTGATTTTGCCAGAAATCTTTAATTTTTTAGGTGATACACTGGAGGATAACCTAGAGTATTTTTTTAAAATGCAAATCCGTTTCAATGGAGTGTTTTGTTTGAGTCAGTCTTCTACATATGGGGATGTATTAAGTCTGCACACAGAGAGGAGTTTAGAAGAAGCAAATATTTTCATGTAGATAAAATGGAGTCCTAACAGAACAATTGTGAATTGGTTGAATGGTTTTACACTGGCTTATGAATCTGAGCAGACACTGGGAACAATTTGTGTTAGGTGCGGAGAAAGAGTAGAACTGGAAGGATTTACATTACTAGAAGCATTTTTTCCCAGTGCATGAAAGGTTCGGTTTACAATAGAAATATAAAAAGGGATGTAATGGTGCACAAAGTTAAAATGTGTATACCGTTAGCTGTGGTATAAAAGGTCTGCAGTCTAATCTGTGTGTTAATGTACATAATACTTCAGCACCAAAGACATGCTGGCAAATAATAATCAAAACATATACAACTTTGAGGGCAACCAAAATTTCTAAATTCTAAAATAAAACCAACATGTTGTTATCATACCACTTCTATAATGCAACCCTACGAAACATGAAATGCACCACCTGATTCTGTCTGTGATTTGAGTATGCCTAAATCTTTCAACTCATCAGGTAGATACACCTTCTCCTAAGCAGTAATTAGATAAGTAGTTTCCAAGCACGAATAGTGAGCTTTTTCTACTTTTTCTACAATTACTTTTCTGTGCAAAGTCAAGTGTAAAGGCATAGATACCCATATTAACCTGTCCATTAAAATGAAACACCCAGTGCCCTGTTTTACTGTACACATGGAGAACTCCTGCATAGCCAGCCACAGTCAAAGTAAAGATACCATCTGCCCATGAGCAATACCGGAGTTAAGTGCTAAAAGTAACTGCAGCATTAAAAGCTGACAAAATCCAGTTTTCAACAAGCAGTGGCAATATCCCACTGCCAGGTCAGCCTGACAAATAGGAAAATTTCCTGTCACGTGAAAGTAAGCAGAAAATTTTCTAAACAAATGATGGCAGCACCAGGAAACCATATTTAGTTTGTAACATTCTGTATCTGCAGCCGAATGTCAAAACTGCCAGCTGATGTAAGGTTCAGCACAAGCTGTTGAGATCACCATTTTTCTCAGAAACGATATACCAGTGTCTATGTTTGTACTATGTTTAGCCAAGTATAAACATATGCTTCTCAGGAAAAGAATGAGCAAAAGAAAAGAATGAAACTAATTAGCCACCATAACAATTTTTATGAAATATTACTCCTACTTACCCTTCCCAATACATCCACAGGCAATTTGGAGTTTAGCAGCACTGGTTTGACTTTATCTCCAGAGACCATACCCTTTGCTGGGCCAAGGCTGTCAAATATAGTATCAAACTTTAACTTCTCCTCTGGCTACAATGAGAGAGAGAAAGACAAATACCCATAATGCAAAATGAAGACTCTTCCTTGCCAGCAAGAAAGTATACATATTGGCTGCAACTAGAGAAAACTACAGTAAGTGCCAGCAATTAAATTTAAGGAGGATTGAGAAATTACCTATGCATTCTACACTCTGGCCACATCAGCTGGGCTGGAAAGGAGCTGTAAATAGCTATGGGGAAAGCCACTACTTGACTTGGAATTACTGGAATAAACAGCTGAGGGAGGGGAAAATCATGTGTTTGCAGGTTAAATAAAATACCAGTGAATGCAACAGCCAAATTGAATTTATTGATTCCCAATGTTATAAATTATCTGGATTGACACAGTTTGCAAAATTAAAGTGATATGCTGGCTGTAGCTCACCAGTTGGTTTAGCAAAACCTAACAGTGAACGAATTTAAACTGAACATGTACTCTTCTGATTTGTTGTGTTTTATTCCTTTTTTAAGGTACATGTGTAGCATCCATCGTTACATGAAGTAAAAATAATAAAACATGGAAAAATGCTTGGAGTTAAACACCAACTATATGTGAAGAATAACTATTTGACTGCAACCTGAAAAAATGAAAATAACAAATGCTTAGGCACATACCTTAACTGCCCAGGCCACATCACTGGGCATGGCTCCTGAAACCAGCAGGGGACTGCTAGTGTCATGCTAGAGAAAGAGAGGTAGAGGGAAAGAAAGTACAACAGAGGTAGGTTATCCAAGCTTAGATAATTAGTTCAGGCTAAACTACTTCTTGGAGAGTGCTTTATTGACTTAGTGCTACTTTTAAAAATATCCTTTTAACAAGACTAGTGGCAACCTACAACTCTCAATTTCAAATCCACTTACAACCTTCACAATAACCAACTCATACAGGCTGAAATGCTTACAGCTACTCTCATTACCCTTTACCTTGTTCTCTTTTAAAAAATGTAGGCAACACCATTCTATAAAATATTTTACACACAGTTCTTACCAGTTGAAAATTCTACTTTGTTGAACATGGACATTACTTTTATTACTGTATTTCTCCTCTATTAAATACAGACACTTTGGCAATATTTGGTTTTTACTTGCTCTTCACAGAGTACAATGGACAGCATACTGACAAGCAACCAAAGTCTGCTTAATAAAAATAATTTACATACTGAAACCAAACCCAAGATGCTCATACAGTATAATCAATAATACAGAAAGTGGTGTATTCTCTTATTTTAACAGCATTTGCTGCTAGGTCATACTGCTTACAAGTCATACTGTAATGCATTTCAGATAGATAATTGCTTAAAGACATAGTTTGCTTTAAATGTTTCACAACCTTTCATTTAGAAGTTTAGGTGGAGTATAATTAAAAAAAAACACACTCTCTCACTCTCTCTCACACACACACACACACACACACACACACACACACACACGAGAGACTGCAAGCATTGTTTGTACAAGTTAAATTGCATTTTTTCTTTTTAATTTCAGCAAATGGTGGAATTAGAATTGTATTCAAATGGTAACTGTAACTCTTTAAAATAAGAACAGGTTCTTTTTTAGGAAGATTTACTTAGTTGTAAGTTTATATAGTTGGAAGAATTTAATTTAAAAAGTAAATATTGCAATTTGACTGGTGTGAGTGGTTTGACTTTTGGCTCTTCAACAGGCACTTTCAATCACTGAAGCTTATGCCCACAAGGAGATGACTGCCAAATAACTCCATAAATAGATAAGCAACTCACAAAAACAGGGGGTGAGACAGCCAGGCTAAGACTGCTCAAGGACACTTCAAGTCCATTCTGAGCACAGGCGATGAGCCGCAAGACAACAAAAAACTCCTGAAAGAAATAAAGAACATACATTCAGGCCATCACACAGTTCATCAACATGCATTATATGATTATATGATTATTATAACTCAAAACGAGCAGAGAGTTCAGAACTAGTCTTTAGATTTCATTGCAAAGAACAGTATCTTATATATAAATGTCTACTTGTGGAAGTGTGTGTGTCTGTCCAGCCTGGAAGCGAGAGGTGGAGTCGGGGTAAGGGCTCCGCCTCCAAGGAAACAGAAAACTCGCTTAGCCGCTAATAACACAAGCGAGGTCAGCACGTCAGCAAAAAGACACATCAGAAGAAAGAAAGTCTCTTAGCTGCTAACATTGGCTAAACGGTATTCCTTTTACTTTTTCTCCCACCGCTAATGAAAAAACAAGGTAAGCACGTCAGCAAAAGAAATCCTTCTAGGACAGTGATGCCCAGAGTAGTTCCTTTCAATTACCTGACATCTCTATTTTTCAATTTTGTTTCTGACGATTTCAGAAGTTTTTTGATCCCAGGCTTTAATACAGCACGGACATACACTTGGATGCAGATTTTTTTTTTTTTATTTACTGTATATAAATGCTTAATTTCATCACTCAATATAAAATAATTTAGAATTAGCCACTCCATCCTGGGTATGATGTTAATCTGCATCCAGCCCTGCATGTAGGCCCTTCGAACCTGAATGGAAAAACTTGGGGGTTGGTGGCAGAACTGGCTCTCCAGCCACCATAAAAAACCTCACACTGTTCCACTTCATCTGAACTAGTGTGGTGCTGTGGTGTCACCCATTGCATGGCTGCACTCGGATCCTAATCTGGGATCTTGAGTTGGTTTGTAGTGTGGTGGGTGCGGCAATGCGCTCTATCAGCGCCTGCTCCTAACCGCTCTCTCTGAACATGATCGTCTTAATTTACTCGCCATATCCTGCACACTACTCTAGCAGCAGAAGTGTGAACATACAACTGCAGCCACGCACCAGTACAGACATTCCAGTAACAAGTACAGTATTGCACTTACATAATAGTTTGCACTGTGACTTTGTGTACTGTCATGCTGCTGAAGTAAATGCATTTCCCTTCAGAGATCAACAAAGTAGTGACTTTGAACCTGTAAAGTCGTATTACCACTCCACTGTATGTTTTCAGCATATCATGCAACAGGCACGACAAAGTGCAATGGGTGAAATTATTCAGCAGAGTGAAAGCAAAGTTAATACCCGTCACCCCGACTGAATTTAATGTCATAAAAAAAAAAAAAAAGTTCTCAAGAAAGAATTGTTAGAAACATCTAAACCACCAAGCTTGTTGCATAAATTAAGGTTAAGCCATCAGTTTCCTTCTGCTTACCAAGCCTCTCCTTTAATCAATACCACTCTATTTTGCCCTCTATCAACAAATTTATGATTACATTAGCCTGCTCACATTTTACTGCACATCTATAATCTGCTGTTTGATCAGGCATTTTTATTTAATCGTGCAATGTAACATCACCATTTGTATTTGCTTCTTAAAACATCTATTTCATTTTAATTGAATAAAGATTAAATGACTAAAGTTAACCCACCTACCTGTTTGCTCAAAAAGCCCTTCCGCTCGGTATCTGCCAGGTCCCATATCTGTAAGAGAAAACACTTTTGTTTTATCAACATACACACACACACTGATTTAAATTTCAAGCACTGCCCTCATTTATACAAATCTCAAAGTTTGTGAAAAATAAAACAAGTGAAAAGTGAGGATTTGAGGAATATTTTTTCTTTAACAGCATTTTGAGAAATTTTCATTTTTATTTATAACAATGGAATAAACTTTCTGATGTTCCCTATTTAACAGATGGAGCTCTGCTTCAATATCAATATACTGAATATCTGTTAATATGTTGTTTGCATAACATTTCAGTTTCTTCTCATTAAAATCACTTTACACTTTCAAAACCATCTTAACAGATTATCACTATAATGAGTGATACGAGTAATATATTACAATTTATTATGCTCCGTTACCTTAATACTGATATTTTAAACAGTTAATTTCAAAACACAGCTGCTAAAGGACCTGACCAGAATCAAACACACTACGCGTGCACAGACTGGTTCAACTGCACTAGTTTCCTGCACAGTGCTGTATTATATTCTGGGGTTCAGGGGAAGCATTTTAAATCCCAGCGGCAGCACAACTATACACTTCCCTGAATTATCTAACTCAAAAGCAAATTAATTTTTAAGGAGGGGCAGTAACGGAAATTGTCCAACCTGCAAATAAGAATCTCACTTCTGCCAGGCACATTTGACAATAATGACCCTGTAAACCTGTACACTGTCACACACGTTTGCATGGGAGGCAGTTAAAGGGCTTGAGTATGGGCAGTTCCGAATCATACCGGGATGTGGCAGAGTGCACGGACTTGTTTTCTCCCTTTCCTGCAGACCATTCACAGGAGATTCCACCTGGCCCTCTTGACGTCACTTCCAGGACCGAGCCTATGGAAGAAGCCCTTGCCGGCCCCTGTGATGTCACGTCCGGGCTCGAGCCTACGGCTGAAGACCATCATGAGCCCGACCCCTTTGATCTTACTTCCTGTCTTCCCCTTTAAAAGCCTCCACCTTTTCCCTATTCCATCAGTTCTGTCTTGGACTTGGTTTTGTGCACAACAGTGCTATTATGACTCTCAATTTGCAGCCAGGAAACCAAATGCAAAGGGTGGCTACCCCAAACCTTGCTATGGCTCTTTGTGGCTTTTGTGACAACACATATAAACATACAACTCCTTCCAACACAATCACAGTTGTTTCCAGATGTACTTCAAACACAGGCTAAAATGGATACATGTGATAACATGAGTTTTTATTTAAATAAAACACAGATAATGACATTTATATAGAGCATTTCTAGATACTCAAGGCGATTAGACAGAGGCGAACCACTTCAACCACCACCAATGCATAGCACCCACCTGCATGATGCAACAGCAGCCATTATTTTCCTAATACGTTG